>NW_004797422.1:813475-822804 GCF_000002075.1 Aplysia californica
GAGAGAGAGAGAGAGAGAGAGAGAGAGAGAGAGAGAGAAACAGAATACGGAGACAGACAGACAGACAGACAGACAAGAGGAAGGGGACGAAACTGTGCTTTGTGTATGCGCGTGTTGTTGTGGTTGTTTTTCGTTGTTTTTTTTTAAACCTGTGTGAAAAGATTTCAATGTACCATAAGTGACTAGCCGGAAGTCACAAAAACGTAGCATCCGGTCGCCATTTTTTGTAGGGGGGTGGGGAGGGGGAGTTGTACTATCATCGTTATTTCCTGACTCTGACTCGAATAGACAGAGCAGAAGAATCAAGGACACAGGGATGGTGTGTATTACGTGGCAGGAAACGAAGGGGAATAAGTTTTTTTGCTTTTATTGGTTCCTTTTAAAAAAATTAATTAGAACTTGAGGAAATAGTGGAGACTATTTAGTACTTAAATGCTTCCATAATGGTGAATGAAATAAAAGTGACAGAATTATAAAAGTAAATAAGTAACGAACAGGTAGGCTACCTGTAGCTGATACATTTTCGACCACCTGAAGCGGATATACACAACGAAATATTTGTAATATATCTATATACTCCTTTCCTTTTTATGCCTTGGTCCCTCGTGATATTGATTTCTGCCTCTCTCTCTATCTCTCTCACATATAATATAAGAGCACACACACACACGCACATACATACAAACTCGCACATAAACACACACACACATACACACACAGACACAAACACACACACGCGCACACACACACGCACACACACACACACACACACACACACACACACACACATTGCCCATTCATAGCATCAAGTTATAACACCTGCATGTGCAGTAATTTGAAACACTTTGTATACACCATCTGACAGGTGTCAACATTGTGAGAAAAATTACTTAAAAATTGTTAGCTGTAACATAAAAAATAGCAAACAACAACAAAACAACAAAACAACAACAACAACAACAACAATAACAACAACAACAAAAGCAACACCAACAACAACACCACCACCACCACAACAACAACAACAATGCTTATGGCGACAAATGATATAAATGGTATGAATCTGAACAATAATGGCAAAAGACAACCAAAATATAAACATCACAAAGAAAAATAGGCCTTCTGGCTTATTCTGTCCCCGTGGTTTTATGCACCCCGCATAATTTAGCAAAATTAGATCTTTTTTTTTTTCGGCATAATATCTGATTGTTTTAATCTATCATTCTTTGTTAACATTAACAGAATAGTATAATTTCACATTTTTTCGCTCAGTTTGCATAATTTCAGAATTTTCCTTGCATAAAACGACGGGGACAGCTTATTTGAAGTACCGTTGACTCTTCACAATTTGGTTTCAGTCGGTCAGAGATGGTCATTACATAGAAAGTCCATCTTAAAAGCATTTAATTGGCTGAAAAATACGATTTTTTTCATAATACAAAACACAACAGAACACTTCGACGTCTTTATTTTGCACTCAGACTTTGGTTCATAACCCAGCAGGATTTTTGGGGACTTGACTTATTTTGGAGATCATATCGAAGTCAATTGCAAGGCTCTTCACCCATTTTGCTGGCTCGGTCCTGTCGGAAATAGACTTAATAGTACTTTTCAGGTCTCAGTTTACACTAAGTTACAGTGCATATCTGAAATGAGCTAATGCATGCAGAGGGTGTGAGAAAAATATGGCGCCTGTTTGATAAAGTCGGTCGATAAACACTTTTGGTGAACCTTTCAGGGTCACGGTCAGTTAGGGTCAGTTAGGGTCAGTTAAGTGTGCGGGGGCGATAATGCAGGGGGGGGGTGGTAGGGTTGGGGAGGGATTGAGGGGGGAGGGGGAGAGGGAAAGAAGCCAAGCATACATGACACATACAAACAGACTGACCTGGGTGGGGTGGAAAGAGGGAGTGAGGGAATGAGAGAGAAAGAGAGAGGGAATGAGACAGACAGCCAGACAGACTGACAGATAGACAGAAAAACAGACAGACAGCAGACAGACACACAGACAGGCAGACTGACAGACAGACAGAGTGGTATGGGAAGGCAGAAAGAAAGAAAGAAAGATATATTAAGATAGAGCATTAGCTGTGTTACAAAAAGAGAGGTATTGTGGGTGTTTTTAACCCTATCCGTACGCCCTGGAGTCATCTTTGTACCCCGGGGCTGTATTCTTCACATTTTAGAACACTTCTAGTACGAAGATCTCTTTGAAACTTTCAGTATTTCTCAAAAATTCATTTTGACAGACTGCTATGCAGAGCGTACTGATCGGATTAACAAGAAATTTCCTCTTTGGAAAGTGATGGCACAGAGTTCCCCACGTCGTATGGGTACGATGGTAAAACACTACGCACGAATAGTTAAAGGAGGGGTGTGATTAACTGCTCCCTGATGTATGGGCGCTCGTGTATGTGTAAGTGTGTTTGTGTTGGTGAGTATACATAGAATTCTTAAGAAAGAGATGTACATAAAAAGAAAGAAAGAGAGAAGGGGTAGGGGGAAGGGAGAGGGAGAAAAAAGAGAGAGAGAGAGAGAGAGAGAGAGAGAGAGAGAGAGAGAGAGAGGGGGAGAGAGAGAGAGAGAAAGAGAGAGAGAGACAGACAGACAGACAGACAGACAGACAGACAGACAGACAGACAGACAGACAGACAGACAGACAGACAGACAGACAGACCTAGATAGAGAAAGAGGGGGTAGGAAGAAACAAAGACAGATGGAGGAGGAGACAGAGGGGGGGGGGGGGACAAATACATAATGTATGGAAACAAATAGACAGAATTCTTTCCCAGAAGTCAGAAAGAAATGTGGTAACAAGATCCATTGCTTTGGATTTGACTGATGAGGTCAGAAAGCGTAAGCAACATGAAAGTGTTACCGATTTCTGAAACATCCGATTCTCTGCTGCAAACAACTTGTGTGGATTTTCGCGGGCTTACGTGTTCGCAATCATCTGGTGCCAAAAAATTCGCTACGACACATGTGCGGCACAAGATAGATGAGTGTATTATATCTCTATTTATCTTTTACCCCCCCCCCCCCTCCCGAGACCAACAATCGTGATTGATCATCACCGTTGCTATATCTTATGCCATCTTTCTGAAATCAGGTTATCTACTATACATATTATATTTGTGAAAGTTCGTTACTTTGACCTACTAAAACTTCGGAACCACTTAACTTTCGAATTTGACCAAATTAATGGTGGTTCAGAATCATTTAAAGGGTGCACAGTTCTATTGAGGAGCCTGAAGTCACTGCAGTTTAATTTTCAGTTTTTCATTAGTTTCGTTTAGATCTAATCTTGGGAAAGTCGTCTTCTAAGACGCCTTTGTAAACAAGTGAGGTTTCCGTTAAATAGCCGTGCGCACTGTTTCCACACCTTTGAAATTCTGGAGTGTACGACCACAAATGCGGAATAGAGAATCAATCTATATATCACTACATCTATATATATAAACTTTCTCATTATTTACATCTCTCTGGATGTATTGCTCCATTCGAGTAATAATAGTAGGCCAATGGTCTTCAGTTGATGTTAATGCATTGATCATTCCTTTCAACGAAAGGGGACCCAGCTAGTTCTAAATATCAGACAAGAACAAAAATTTAATGTTTTTCGTCAGTAGAAATCGACACTTCAGGACTACAGGACATGAGAGGAATACAAACACTCACTATTCAACGTTTCGTACGACAGTTTTTAGGCAGTGAAAATGTTATCGTTGTCTCTCAATTTGAGTTGATATTAAAAGCTCCGACGAACCCATATATCCGTACTTCGCTTGTTGTAAGTAGCTGAAAATTATTATTTTACGTTCCCATTGATCCAGTTTAGGATTCAATATACTTGCCATCATCATCATCCGGTGCCATGCTGACTGGCGTGGGCGATCATGGACCTCCACTTCCATCTGTCTTTCGAAGCAGCAATGGTGTCTGTTGTTCTTGCTGCTCCCAGCCATGTTGTCATCTTGTCTAGTATCTTTTCCCTCTGTCTGCCTCTACCTCTCTTTCCATCAAACTTTCCTGTTGTTACAATGTTCTCTAATGCTTCTTTCCGCATTGTGTGTCCGAAAAAATTTGCCTGTCGTTTTCTTATATTCGTGATAAGTTGTTTTCTATAATTTGCTTCAACCAGGACTTCTTCATTTGTTTTTCTAGCTGTCCATGGGATACGTAGCATGCGTCTCATGAACCACAACTCTGCCGCAACAATTGTTTTTTCCAGCTGTTTATTGATTGTCCATGCTTCGCACCCGTATAATAGGATTGGCTCGATGTAGCTTTTCATTACTCTTTTCCTCATTTCCAGTGACAGATTGATGTTTGTTAGTATCTGTTTCATCTTGTGGAAGGTTGCTTTTGCTTGGCAAATGCGGCTTTTAATTTCGGTGTGACATCTAAAACTTGCCAACTTAAACTTAAACTATATCACCCACTCGTCGCCGCTGTTTCCACATGCCACTTGGGGGTGATTTAATAATTTTTGTGGAAGGGAGGGATCACATGGGTAGTGGCATTCAATGTGTTATTTCATCATCATGCCCTGTTTAGAAATACGGGCAGGTGAGCCGTACACAGTTAGTAGTGGTGGGTGGTTAGGTTCCCCACTATTGAAAGCTAGGAGCCGTAGGAATCTAGTTACTTTCTAATGATGTGATTTCTTTCCGTAGTTATTTGGTTGGTTCCGAACATCTTAAGGATTTAGATATATCTAGTTTAGCCTTGATTTTGGAACTCTGCAAGGCACCAACTTTTTAAAAAATCTTTAAAAGAAAAAAAGAAGAAGATTTTGATGAATAAAGTACTTGTTATTGGTAACTTTATTTACTTAAAAAGGAATCGGAACTTTTCTTCCTTAGAACTAATCGAGAGAATCGGTCCCGGAATCAATTCTTTGCCCATGCCCTAGTACACGGTGGTAAATGTGGACAAAGTGGGCGCTGGCCATAACTATAAATTAATTGTAATCAAGTACACTGGTTTGATCATCTTGGAAGCAGCAATTAGCTTCGATAGCATCTTGTACAGTGTCTTGTTTTAATTTTTGTTTTTTGTCTTTGCTTTGTGTTTTATTTGTTTATTTTTCTACTCAATATGAATGTTTTATGCCCCCTTTGGCATGGTTTAGATCCTGTGGACTTGAACTGACTGTCAAGGCGAACCCAGTCTGGGACAAGGGAAGCGATAGAGAGGAAGAGAAAGGGAGGTAGAGGGGGAGAGAAAAAAAGACAGATAGACTGACAGTATGTCAGAGAGAGAGAGAGAAAGAGAGAGAGAGAGAGAGAGAGAGAGAGAGAGAGAGAGAGCGAGAGAGAGAGAAAGAGAGAGAGAGAGAGAGAGAAAGAGAGAGAGAGAGAGAGAGAGAAAGAGAGAGAGAGAGAGAGAAAGAGAGAGAGAGAGAGAGAGAGAGAGAGAGAGAGAGAGAGAGAGAGAGAGAGAGAGAGAGAGTACCTGACCCATCGTTGGTTGACCTACATTACTTATCTAACAAGGTGTTATTAATCATATTATTACCAGCGCGCCTCGGCCTGCTTCACTTTGGATCTGAATGTAACCTGTAAACCCCAAGGTGTCATTTCTGGAAAGTGCCCTCGCTCACGCCATAAACCCACATGGACGAAACGAAACCGAGACGACACAAATAATGATAACACGAACCTGGCGGCCGGCTGTACAGTATCGGAGACGTTTCGTGTCAATTGTTTATCATAATCTTTAAAGAGTTTTTTTCTCTCCTTCATATGTTTCGTTTATCAGGATCGTTTCGTCAAGGTTTCGTTACAGTATCGTTTCGTCACGGTTTCGTCTCAGTATCGTTAGGTCAGGGTTTCGTTTCGCCTGCTTTCGGTATCGCTTTAGGTACCTCTGGATTTTTGGGTCAACCTGTCACATCTGTGATAACGTCATCATGTCGTCTGGTCTGGATTCAGCAGGAATTATCCTGTTTCACATTATGATGACATCGCCTTTCAGCTTTCACTTTTCTCATTTGACATTCGGTGGCGTCGGTAGCCTAGCGGTTAGGCTACCGGACCAGTAATAGTGATATTGCGGGTTCGGGGGTTCGAGCCTCAGTTCGGTCCGACGTTGTATTCTTGGGAAAGCCACTTTACTCGAACTTCCCACTTGGCTCGGTCCTATCGGAGACGGATGTTAAATTAGAAAGTCCCGCCCCTTAAATAACCCAATAGTGTTGATAGGGGCGTTAAACTCATACCTGTTCACATTTGACATTCGCGGTACTTAACGGATTTTTTTGCAGCAGGGCCTGCGGTGCTCATAAATCTTTGGATTCTTTGCTCGCCCTGTGTCCTAAAACAAAGGGATTTTGTTCCTGTGGATGCCATGTTTTGGGGGACTTTAAGGCGTTGGTAATAAATGACAAAGGTGTGCAGTACAATAATAATTATTGTCAACCCTGTCTTTCTTTTTTCTCGATCTATTCCTTATTTACCTAATAGTGTTGAAAGGGGCGTTAAACCCATCCAATTTTTCCCTTTATTTTCTCTCTCACGAACAATTAATACTTACACATACGCTCACTCATTCTCTCTCTCTCTCTCTCTCTCTCTCTCTCTCTCTCTCTCTCTCTCTCTCTTTACCTTTCACATTTCTGAGGCATTGCTGTTGGCCTTAATGGGTTTCTATACTGAAGAGTATAGCGTCAGTAAAAGTCAAGTTGAGGACTCCATTCGGAACTGACTTGACCTACAACGCACAACAAGGGTCTCCAATCTCTATGGGGCCAACATGAAGGCATCATGACATCATGCATTTTAACCTATTTTAAGAAATGAGAGATATATCTTCCTTATTTTTCCTCCTTCTTTTCTTCGTATCTTACTCTCTAGTAACACATGTCCTCTAATCTTCAGTACGTACATGTATATGACCTACTTGTGTTGCAAGTGCCGTAAAACTCTTACTAATATAAAGAAAGGAGATGTCAACAAGATCTTCACTATGGCATCTTCCACAGAACGAATGCCCAATGGTCCGAATCAGATAGGATCGGGAAATGGCGCAGCACACAATGTCCGAAAGATCTTTGCTTTGCTTTTTCAAGTTTGACAAGGAAGTCCATTAGGGCATATCGCATTCAGAGCGCCAACAACGGAACCCATCACACAATGTCATGTGACGCGTTAATTGTACTATGTAGCCTTCTGGTTGGTTGTTGGTCACGATTCGAAACAACTATTACTCCATTGTGATGTAAGAAAATCGAACATATTTATTATGTAGCTCTTGCCCCTCCCTAGAGGAAAATCTTGCTGCTCTCAATGATAAATTGTATGAAACCAAGTAGATATATGCCAATAAATAATGGTTTGGTTTGACAAAACTTTCCGCAGTGTCTCCGAAATCGAAACCTGAACTACAGCTATCTGTATTAATCTAACACCTAGTGCACACTGACATGACCGAGAGAGAGAGAGAGAGAGAGAGAGAGAGAGAGAGAGAGAGAGAGAGAGAGAGAGAGGAGGGAAAGAGGGAGAAAGAGAGAGAACGAGACAGAAACAGACAGACAGACATCTAATAAGATTCAGAAACCCTCATTACGGACTTTGAGTGACCCCCTTTAAAAAAAAAAAGCTAAAAGGGCCAAATAAGCTGACATAATTATTGACCGATCTTTCGAAAGAAAATAAAACCAACCAAAAATAACAACAACAGTGTACTTCCCTGACCTTAGTTCGGCCTGAATGTATTAACATGCTACACAGAGACATACCAGAAGACCTATCCCCTTCCTGCGTTACCTTCTGACAATGTTTGCTCACTTTTACCCTGAATACCATAAGCCCTGCGGCGCCCTTCACTATAACTTTATACTTGTTTTTATGTAGTTTTGTCCCTAGAAAGTCATAGCTATGGTCTGTTTTCATATTTTCTTTTCATCAGTTCATTTATTTACAATATACATTAAAAACTTGTCCGTGGGTGGTTGGCGGGTGCTCTGGTGTGATTTGCTCCTTCTTTCCTATAAAAAATCTATCGTCTATATCTCCCCTCCTTCTTTTATTTTTGTTTGTTTGTTACTCTCTTGTAACACCTCTAATCTTCGACACTTATATGACCTTATTGTGTTGCAAGTGCCGTAAAATTCTTACTAAAACTAAAAACTTTCCCGGAGTAGGGGTGGCCATTTTTACGAGAAGATCTAATTTTGAATCCTGAGTCTGGAAGTTTTTTGTTGTTTTTATTGTTGGTTTTTTTGTGTATTTGTTTTTGTTTTTGTTTTTGTTTTGTTTTTTATCGAGTGTCTCTGTCTATCGTTTTGGACTTTGAACCCTTGTCAATCCGGGCTCGACTGGACTGAGCGACAATCTCCTTAAATGATCTAAAATGTGTCGATGAGGGGGGGGGGGGGGGGGGGGGAGGGGGGCGTCTTCAACAACAATCTAAGGATTGTTGGAATTTTATAACAAGTATACTTCCCCTTGGAAAGTTGTCCTATGCTCTAATTAAAAACAAACAAACAAGTAAACATTCAAACAAAAAACACACACACAAATGAATTAACAATCAAACGAACAAACGAAAAAATGAACGAACACACAAACCTACAAACAAACAAACAAACAAGTAAACAAAACAAGAAAACACCCCTTTGATGTTGCCTCATCGAAAGAATAATCTGAGGAAAAGAAGTGGTAGTTGTCTCGCTGTAGATTATGCTACACGCCCCTATCGACGAGCTTCAGATTCAGATCATTTAGGAGGCGGACTTCTTCGATCTTGCGCGCCTGTTGGTCAGGATCAACCTGTGCCTAATTGGATACAACAACCCAAACAGATATCTAGATGGAGATACTAATTTTTTTTTAATGAATAAAATTAATTGATTTTCAACAACAACTACAACAACAACAAAAAAAAAACCACAAAAAAAACACGTTCCTCACGGGAACCGAACTCGTGTCTCCTACGTCGTGTCTCTTACGTGCAACGGCACAACATCTAACTATTACATCACAGACGTCGGTAATGACTGGTTATTTCTGGTCAAGCAGATACAAAAGTCTAAAAATTGGTATTCATGTTTTGGAGCCTCTATCTGGGTATTAAAAATAGAAAATCTCAGACAAGTAGTCGATCGACAGACATTGTTCCGTTACTTCCTTCCTTAGGTTTTTACTTTGAAAGAAAAATCTCGTTGTGGAAATATTCGCGTGGAAAATTTCCACAGCCTTTCCCTAACAGATAAATAAACGTGCACTTCTTCAGGCCTGCTATGCAGAAAATGTTGGATTATGAAAGAGCATTAGGGACAGGTGGATGGCGGCCAGGGGGGGGGGTAGAAAAAAGGGATGAGGGAGGTT
>NW_004797422.1:822904-825148 GCF_000002075.1 Aplysia californica
AAGAAACATGAAAGTATGTTATTGTGATCTGAGAGAGATCAGCGAGAGATCAGAAGGTGACACTGTTGCAGTCACCCGAACATTTGCAAAATAGTACACACAATCGGGCAGAGGCCATGGTACAGCCCTTCCTCCAGCACTTTCTCAAGTGTCGAAATAGTATTTACGTGGTATCCCGCAGTAAGCCTCAACGTACTAGTCATCCATCTCGTGCTGTGGGCCGTGATGAGATCATCGACTATATCAACATTTCAAACCGAAGCGTTTGATGATCAGTTCATAGCTCTACTCCGGAAGCATGGAATGAGCCACCGATGACGCACTGTCCGGCGTCCTTTTCTCTGTCAAAGAAAGAGTTAAAGATAGAGCAAAAGTTCCAGCCTATTTTCCAGTCTTTAGTCCCTCTATTGGTGTCTTCATCTCTTTTGACTTATCCAGTGCACCACACAGAGTCCAGCACTGCCTCTCTATCCTGCTCTCATTAAGTCGAGAGAGTAAGCGCGCGGAATTTCTCTCCGTTTTTTTATTTCAGAAGAAAAGAAAGACAGAAAGTCTGACACGTTTTTTGTTTTGTTCACGCACGCACGTTCGCACGCACACACGCGTACAAACACACACACGCACGCACACACACACACACACACACACACACACACACACACACACACACACATATATATATATATGTATATATATATGTATATATATATATATATATATATATATATATATATATATATTTACTGTTTCTACAAGTGTTCGTGGCATGAGCTTGCAAGATTGTACACACATTTTTACCCTCCACACGCACACACACACACACATACGCACATACACACACATACTACTCACACTCACACACACACATACTCACAGAGAGAGAGAGAGAGAGAGAGAGAGAGAGAGAGAGTGTGAGAGAGAGAGAGAGAGACAGACAGACAGACAGACAGACAGACAGACAGACAGACAGACAGACAGACAGACAGACAGACAGACAGACAGACAGACAGGAAACTGAAAGATGTTAACTGAAGAAACGGGGAGGTGACGGAAAGCGGAAAGGATTGGGTGGGTAGGGGTGGGTGGGGGAGTACATGAGGTCCTTGCAGTCCAGCTGTCCTGTGGCCCACAACACACGAACAGTCCCTACATGGCACTTGATGGCACAGCCCTACCATAATGACATCATAGAATTATATCGGGCAAGGCCTGTACCTAGACGTCAGAGAACGTATAAGAACCTAGGCGGTCATCGTCTAGGCCTGGACCTATACGTTCTTACTACATGCCACACAGCCGACTACAAGCCCTCAGGAGATAGGGGCCTACTGTCCAGGCCCACAGGTAGCAGATGCCCCCCTCTTTTATCTTGCTGCCTCGCAAAGTACTGGCCAACGTGTGCTCGTTTGGTATCGGGTATCCGATTACCTCTTGTTTGTCTGTAGTTTAAGAGACTGGTATCGACACCCTTTAATTAAGAAGTAATCAAAGAGACCACCCATTGGCCTTACACGGCGCTAAGTTCGTTTTGTGTGTTGTGTGTTGTTGTGTTGTTACCACCTTCAGCATTTTGTGTGCGTTGTTTTCTGAATATCTGCTCCTTTTTTCTGGATTATTTTCACCCGTGTATAACTTGGAGTACTTGTACATTATTCTGTCGATGATTGTTATCTTGCACTTTTGTTTTATCTAAACAATATCAGTGGTGCTTTATTTCATTGTGGGATTAAGTAGCTGGTGGAACTAGCACCGTTTATTTCAACCTCTGCTGTTCATCAAAATGGCGAGGAGTCCGAGGAGCCAGACAGGATAGATACTTATAGTGTTTCAAGAACATTGAAAAGCGGTGATAACGGTAAATATAATTTGAACCAACACAATTAACGCACATACATGATCTCGTTATCTTATTCAGCAATGCAGTGTGTCTATCAGGAATTATTGTACATGTGATTTTCTGTTGTTTCGCGTATTTTCTTTTCTATTACAACACGATGCAGTACAAATTATGCTGTGAAAGATGAAAACAGTAGATAAGAATATGAGTTCTTAGAATGAAAGTAATTTGAACTAGGCTACACTTTACTTGTAAACATGGAAAGAAATGTTCTGTGTACGATAATTGTAGATCTGGAGAGAAATCAGCCTGGTGATCAGAAGGTGACAGTCTTGCATTGGCCTGAAAATGTACAAAATAGAACATACAACCTGGAAGAGGCCATCGTCCAGCAATACCTCCAACAC
>NW_004797422.1:826467-870981 GCF_000002075.1 Aplysia californica
GGGGTGCTCCCTCATCTGAAAGATTGGAAAGAAAGAGAGCTCTATAGTGGACACACTTTAGCGTTATCCGTATTCTTTGCTCCGTTTGTAGAATCTGCCTTGTTTTCTAAGAGCTAAACACGCATGGCGTCTCAATAGCTTCCTGTTTGACTTATTTCCATGTTTCTATATTTAACTTTCCAGTCCTTGAATTAAGCCCTTGCCTTTTCTAGCCGATATCAAACAACGTCTGATCGTTGCCCATGACTTTGTCCTGCCACTGTGCATAAATTAACTGAATAAATTAACGAGGAGGCGAAAGAGCCGAAGGTCGTACTAGAAATTTCCAAGCCGAAATCTTGAAGTGATCTCGAGGTCTGTGCTGCACGTTCAAGTAAACACGCACCGACTTCTGTGATATGGTGGGTACCACTCTCCATGTTGTACCTATAGGCAAAAGAAGTCAGTTCGATTCCCACATGGAAGGTATTTGACCTATAATTATCTTCGTCCACCAGTTTGGGGGTAGCGTCCCACATAGGCTGGGCTGACCCTGAAAGACAAGCCCGAAGCAGCCACTATTTTAATATTTGTGTTTTACAGCGCCATCGACACAATTTAGTTCATTTAGGACGCGAGCTTCCTACCTTAAAATATGCCTGTTAATGCCAATCCAAGCTGAGGGGGATACAACATCCTATTAGAAAGGCCGATAGATACTCGATAAAAATTTCTTCCAATTTAGGAATCCAACTTAGATCTCCCAGGCGCCATAGCGAAGCACCTAATTATAACCACTACACCACAGACGCTAGTGAGGCAACCACGATGCGATCTCGGGGCCTTTGGTTAACCCCTTCACTGCTATGACTTTCGTGACTCGGACGTCTTTAGTTTAATTTTTAAAAGTTTTTACGGCGCTTGCAACAGCATAAGGTCATATGAGCGCCTTGGGATGGATGTCAACAGAGAAGTCCAAACGGGGAATCAGGCTTCCTCTGCTCACCTCTCTAGCCTCAACGTCACAAAGTCTGCTTCGACTATCAAGGCACCTCGGAAAGAGCAGTTCACAAGAGAGTGACGAACATACAAAAGTAGAGGAAAATGACGATAGCAAGGATGAGGAAAGAAAAAGCTGCAGTTCCCCCTATGATATTCAGACACAGTAAGACTAAGAGTATGGCATTGAGAAATCAGCCCATTTACAATTCTACTGTGCATAAGAACATGTCAATACCCCCCCCCCCTCCCGCCCTTTGGAAGTGGCTTAAAGACAACTTCAGTCGGTAGCACTGCCCTGTGTGGAGGGGGGGGGGGGGATCTGGACATCTAGTCTGTCCTGCTTCTTCACGATGGTTTAGTCGATAGGCTGCCATAATGAGTGTCTGGATGACGGGTGCATATATCCAGGATGTCCTGTTGCGGGTAGGGAGACGGGACATAGTGTTCGTGATCAGGTGGTCATACTGAATAAAATACAATGTCTGAAGGAAAAACAGGCGGTTGGTTCCTATTGCAGTTTCCAACCCCACCATACTTTCAGATCACGCCTTCCCAGGTGGTACCGTACCATCGTTGCCAACTCCCTTTTATCTAAGTCACCAACAATGATGAGCCTATTAGTAACGGGGACAGAAATAATGGCGGCTTTCTAGTTGTCATAAAAATTGTGTTCGGCTTTATCTGTGTTGGTCATGGTTGCTGCATAAGTGCTGGGGATCACAGATACAGAGATAGAATATGTCGACAAGCTGACACAGAACATTCATAGATAGATAGACAGACAGACAGACAGACAGACAGACAGACAGACAGACAGACAGACAGATAGATAGATAGATAGATAGATAGATAGATAGATAGATAGATAGATAGATAGATAAACGTGTTGACTGTAGAGGTAAACTTTTGTCCGCGTGTAAGAGGAAGCCATAAAACCACCAAGCTATCATTCACTCCTTTGAGCGGACCAATCAGCCTACCGACTATGTGTTGACTGCACAGCAAAGCCGACCCAAGCAGCAAAGATCTAGTATTGTTATTATTATCTCTCACCAGGTCAACGCCCACTCAAAGAGAAACTAGAAATATAATAGCCTGTGCCTCGTTCACAGCGTTCACCCTCCCCAGCCTATCTGGCTTCGTGACCGAGTTTGATTTTGAAGTTTGCAATTGAATCAAAATAATAAATAATATAAAGTCGAATTCGGGCTTGGGCAAACTGTGATCCTCTTCTTTTCGCCTGCCCGTGAAGAACCTTGGCCCCAGCTCAATCAAATTAATTAATTCGATCTGTAGTATGCTCCCAGAATTATATATATATATATATAAAATAATATATAAAATTATTTCACACCTAAAAATAGAGAGTTTATTCACATTGAGCCGAGGTGTCCCTGTCAAGGAATCATGCACCGGACATTCCAAATTATGGCAATAAATTATGGCAAATTATGGTTACGTAACTTCAGAGGAGTAATTCTGGTTTTTCTTGCTGTCTTATTTCAATCGAAGTGATATAGCCCCTATAGACCTGCTGAATGACCAACGAATACAGTTAGCTTTAGACCACGAGCCCCCCCCCCCCCCCACCACCACGAGAATGAGTGAGAGAGAGAGAGAGAGAGAGAGAGAGAGAGAGAGATCAGAGAGAGAGAGAGAGAGAGAGAGAGAGAGAGAGAGAGAGAGAGAGAGAGAGAGAGAGAGAGAGAGAAGGGCTAAGTAGTATGAAGATGTTCCAAATGATATTCTTACATAATATTGAGAAAACTTTAAGTTAACCCCCCCCCCCCCCCCCAGAACAACAAGAACAACAACAAAAAAACAAAAAACCCCGACAAAAACAACAAAACATCAAATAAAATTGCTCTGCATTTTGTACCAGATATCCATGGTTCAAAACAACGGAAGAAGAAGAGAGCGTTCTCTTGCAATTTCCGTTTCCGTTCTAGTCAGTTTCTATTTTGGTTTCCGGGCAAGCGAAAACACAAGATTATGACAAAAAGACGCTGATCACTCACCGCAGCGACAATTTCCCAGCCAAAGAAGTACAATGGACGAAGACCCTACTATCGTTGAATATTTCAGAGAGCATGAACGCTACAGATGTGGATACTGTGGTTCAAAAGACACAAACTATTCCCATGGTTAGTGGAACAAACACGCTATCTTGGCAAATCTTGGCGTTCCCTGCATTACTATTACACACTACTACTACTACTCTCTACACTAGTCTACAGACTACACTCACCGCATTATTGACGCATAGACCACACAATTATAGAGGGAGGACTTCCGTAACGAGCGACCACTATGAGACAGAGCAGAATTGAGGGCTAGGGGTAGGGTTAGGGTTAGGCCTCTTCTTTATTGTGTTTGATGGGGTGGTGGCTCGTTACTGAAGTCCTTCCCAATAATTATAATAATACTCATCACTTTGTCCCACAAGGCACATTTGTTTGTCTTTTTGTTTCAATCTCTAGATCTAGATCTACCACCTCTCACACTGTGTCATATTCTAGTCTCAAATGTTATTAGAGTTCGTGCTTTATATTTATACTCTTCCAATTCTTGGCATCTTGGACTTGTTGGTTGTCATCCATGATGATTCCCACCTCTAGACTCTAGATTTCTAAGATCTAGATAATCTAGAATCTAGATCTAATCTAGAATCTAGATCTTAGCAATGCCCACAGAGCGCGTTTTGTTCTGCTGATTTTTGGCCCCCGCCGCGGGGGTGTTTCGTGGGACGCACTAACGCAAAGGTTGTTGTCTTCAACTCGCTCTCACATCGCTTCTCGTAAATGGATATGAATGAAACTTGGCAGCTAATCAGAAAAGAGGTCAATCTAGTAACTAGTATGCAGTTTGACAACTTTGTACCCATCCAAGAAGCAGTCGAAAACGTTTGCGAAAGTGGTTGATGTGGTGCGCTTTGAAGATTTTTTGGAGCTGTGATTTGTCAAACTGACTGATAAATATATGGAGGTGGGGGGGGGAATTTTATCCTAATTTGATGTTTTGCAGTTAGGTTGCATTCCTGCTCTTTGTGTAGCAATGCCAATAAAAATTTAAATTTTCACTTTTACCCCCTTTTTTTTGGTACCTAAGAAAGAATTTTCAATTCTAAGAATTATGCTTCTTGAATTTTGAGACTCGGTTCATAAATAAAAAAGTTATGGGGCTGTAAAGGTCGGCAAAATATGGATGACCCACATATATAGGAAAATACTCCTAAAAAGTGGACCACGCAGTAGCAGATTCTGTAAGAAAATCGACGATATCTCAGAAACTAATCGGAGTGTTCGAGAGAAACTTGGCTACCCGATGTGTTTTTGAGAGTAGAAATCATTTCTGCAGTCAGATTTACTACCAATTTCGTAGTTATTTTGTTATAATTAAAATTGTGGTGTACATATTACGATTTTGCGAAAAAAGGGTGTCGGGATGAGTCCATTTTATTTATAGCATCGTATCACAACATGGGATCTTTAAGAATATATGTCGGCAGCGTGACTAAATAATTGCAAAGCTTTTTATGATGACTTTAGACCATACCAACCGTAAAACATAAGTTAATTCAATCTAGCATGCCGTACAATTAAAAATTCTTTTTCCATGTTGAGACGCGAACACCCCGAGACGAGATAACCTCGCCTCGGAATACCCCCATAGCGATGTTACAGGGGAATAGAGAGAAAAACAACCGGATGCGCGCGCCCGCCATTGCCCTATTTCAAGTGACCAATGAACGGGCCCGGAATAGTCATGCGGGGATTTGTAGGTCACATACATTTGCCACGAGAGTGAGGGGAAAATGGCCGGTCTCCGTGCGAAGCCGCTTTGGATAGGGGGGTAGTCATGCATTTATGGTCGGGTCTAAACAACTACTTGACACAGAACGTTCAAATTTGAGCACACTATAGAGGATAGATAGGTCTATTACCATCTCGGCATTGAAATTCAAACTCCTTATAGTTTTCAGTGTACACGATACGAAAGTGTTCCCGACACCAAAAGTATAGGTTATTTTATGTGTACGAACTTCAACGTCCACATATCATTAGTTTGCCCTATTTTCTAATTGGTTGCCGAGTTTCATTCGGATTGGTTCGGAAATAGAGCAGACCGAGGTTGACAAAGTTAGTCACCTACACTTCGGCCGAGTTAGTCACCTACGCTTCGGCCGGGTCCGCAAAATCGCCCGTAGACGGGGACCAAATTTTCGCCTCGCGGGAAAGCCCGATTGGCATTGCTACTTTGTGTAGCCTAATTCAAATAGTATTTAGTCTTCAAGACTTCTGGATTTCTTCTCTGGATGTAAACAGATGTATCGTGGACTTTAACGAAAGGAACTACAAGATCACCCATTTTTCTTTTCCCTTAAAATTTCATGCTTCTGTGTTTAGCGGTTTTGGCGTCTTTAAAAATGTGGGAGTAACTAAGGAAAAAGGGGCATTGCCATTTGCGCGTGCTGGGCGAACGACCGGCGGCTGGGAAATTTCCACTGAGTGACGTCATCAGCCATCGGTCGCCTCGGGCGCTACGAACGAGGCCC
The DNA here is from genome assembly GCF_000002075.1 of Aplysia californica. NCBI lineage: Eukaryota > Metazoa > Mollusca > Gastropoda > Aplysiida > Aplysiidae > Aplysia > Aplysia californica. Next base: position 832,004 of record NW_004797422.1, read on the forward strand.
CGCTTGAACCGGAAAGGGAGGGGGGGGGAAGGATACTTGAAAACTAAACGGGGGCCTTGATAACTTGCTTTTGTGTTGCATTTTAGTCACAATACGAGTAGTCATTTTTATTTGCTTAAAATTACATAGAAAAGAATAGAAACAGAAAAGCAAACATCTAAGAAGTGATATGACATTGTGTTTACGTTATGAAAGCCTATTCCCTCCTCTTGGGAAAGCACACACTTGGACTCGTCCTGTTTGCTCTGTTTGGAAAAGTGAGGCATTAAGATTGTTTTTAAAGAGTGTATGGTACTTATTTAGTCCAGTCTGGGAAGATGGTCCCGTTTATTCATTGTTATCGTTCACGCGTGCGTGTGTGAGAGCGCGCGCGTGCATGTGTGTGCGTGTGTGTGTGTGGGGGGGGGGGGGGGGGTAAATATCTGAACATTTATGGTATGAGTTGTAGCCTACACATGCGAATTATTCCCAGGACTTGTAAAAGTAACTGTAATAATATTATCTAACGCTTTTTAATCTACCACACAATAGGACGCTGTCCAACAATGGATATAAACAGAGACGATTTTATTTTCTATTACAAAGTGTGCATGCTTTTACTAGTAGAGAACTGGATTTATTAGACTATTAAATCCAGCTCTCTGCTTAAATTTTTGACAAATTGATCCAGTGAATTGCTTAGCAAGGAGGAATCTTTTATTATGACTGATAATCTTTGTAAATCTGTAAAGAACGCCACTTTTTCTAAACCTGTAAATGTCTTTACAACTCAAAAAGTAGGATAGATATTAAAGATCTGACAGCATGACTAGATTTTGCATTAAAAACTGTACTAGACTGTCAAGTTTCATTTACATACTCCAAGAATTAGGCGAGCTATGACAAATATTGTCTCAAAACACACCGAAAACCGCCACATTTTTACCTATAAACATCTTCATAACTCAAAGAGTGGGATAGCTATGAGAAATCCGAAAACAGGACTAGATTTTGCACTAGGAAATGTACTGGGCTGCCAAGTTCCATTTAAATACTCAGAGAAATGAGTGAGTTATGACGAATATAATATTGTCTCAAAACTCACCAAAGAACGTCCCATATTTTGGGGGTTTTTCATTATAATATAAAAAAGTCTATCAAAAATTAATTGATTAAAAAATTCTTAACTTTTTTGTTTATTGATGGATTTCAAAAATTCAAATAGTTCCATGCTCTGTGGAGATACAGCTACAAAACGCACCTATTTGCAAACACTTTCTGACAAAAAAATGTTTATCGTGGTCATTGCTGCTATAGATTTAGACTCTAGAATCTAGGCCTATAGGGCCTAAGTACTCTCTATAGATCTACTATCTAGATCTAGTTACTTTCTATCATTAGATCTAGAATGTATCACTCTCATACACTCTATTTAAATATTTATCAAATTTTCCTTATATATGTCTTTTTGTGATACAATTTGTGGCTTTATAAATTCGAAGTGGCTATTTCTCTGAATGTTCGGGAAAATAAAGTTGAACTCTATTTCTCTGAACGGTTTCCGATCTCGAGATTTTTTGGTTATTTGCGAGATTTAGGCGTCATCCTTTCATTCTGCCTTTCTGCGAGGACTGGGAAGAAGCATTTTTTGCGTCAAATTCAATTTCTAGAGCTAGAGATTTTTAAATATTTGAATATTCAGATACTTCAGTTGTGGTTGGGGCAACGTTCCGGACTACTAGATATACTTCATTTGAAAATACCTTCAAAAGGTAGTGCGAGAAAACAAGATTGCTCGACTTTGGAAGTAACCTATTTTGCATTTAGTCACCCAGCAAAAACTAAAATTCTTCACGTAAAAAAAAAATCCCTCCACACACCACCCCCCCTCCTGTTCACACCTTACAGACTCACACACTTACACACACACACACACACACACACACTCATACGGGCCACTTCTTTCGCTTATTGTCAACAAATCTCGAGAACGGAAACCGTTTGGAGAAGTAGAGTTCAAGTTTATTTTCCCGAACGTTCGGAGAAATAGAGCCGGCCTTTTAGGCCTTATAAATTATTAACTAGTTAATTTTTAACTCTTGTCCTGTGTCTGTGCCGAGAGGCGAATCTTATCAGCAACCGATTACGTCAGACGTGCGGGGCAGGCCGCCGGGGTCACTCAGTGTGTACTGTTGGTGTACAGCACCCGCGCCGGGAAACGTGTGTTTTTGCCATGAATACCGTGGGAGTGTGTTAATCGATGATGAAAATAACGCTCTATCTTTCATAGTTTTCTATTTATAAAGTGTTACAAACACATGAAAAACCCCCTCTCACAAGCTGATAAGACATTACGAGTGGTTACGCCCATTCGAATAACCTTTCTGGACGCTCTTGTTGTTATGAATGACCTGAGGTTCGAAAGGGGATAATATAGGTCAATTTCTGAATGTTTTGCTCTCAAATTACAAGTTCTTTGTACCTGCACAATGGTATTCAAAACTATCAAACAAGCTTATTTTTTATCAGGTAGTATCATTTCATACAAAATCAAGCTCATTTGAAAGATTTTGTATAGAAAAATGGAAGTCTTGTTTCCTGACTATCCTTTCGAGCTCCTCATGTCTAAGTGGGTCAATTTCTTCTATAATTTCATTGGACGAACATCTAGAGCTACCAACTTGGCGTCTTTTGAATGAGACGTATGCCTCGATTACGAACCAACGCAGGCGGTTCTAGAAGAAGGCCACAAACGCACACAAACTCAAGAAGACTGACGCACACTCTCTTGACCTGCGTGAATGGGGATCAGACTAGGGACCCGAATTTCACGTAAGATGATGGGCGTGCGCTGAGCCAGGGGCTACACTGATTCGGGACCAGAACATAGGCGAGGTGCCGAAATAGGCTTATCGGGCGACATAAACCCGGCTCCCGCAGGACGAGGGTTAAAGTCAGTATTAGACAAAATCTTGCCTACATGCCATGTGTGTGACATGTGACATTATTCTATCATTGTTATTATAGACTAAGGCAGACCTGTGCTTTCAGTTTTTTAAGTGGTGAGTTAAAAATTATCGTTTTCATTACAGGAATGTGGGCCCATCAGATGACTGTACAAGATTATCAAGATTTGATAGACAGAGGCTGGAGGAGGTATTGTAACTTTGTTTCATGCCAGCAATTTTGTTGTTGTTTTGCTCTGTCTATACCTTTACGTTTGACACTTTTGTAAAACAGCTAGTATGAAATGGATAGTTAGCAGAAGTACAAAGTTATATTTTAGGCCATTCCATTAAAAAAATGAAACTTCAGAGACACACGTGATGCTAGGGTGATGACCTGCTGGAAAAAGAATTCTAAGCAACAAAGCCCTTTTTTTGTGTTGTTGTTGGAAGATGGTTGCCTGCAACAAAGAATGGCTCCATCAGTGTGTAGATTTGTTTTTTCAACAGTTCATCATTTCTTCATTACTAGTGTCACTGTAGTTTCATTTTTCAGGGGAATTTTTGTTTCACATGTAGTAGTCTGTGGCAAAGACTTGTAATTTGTAAGATAAGCTAGAATTTCAAGTACGCAATCTTTATTATTATAATTTTAGTGAGTCAACGTAAACCAAACTCATGAATCTGAAAACCGATCTATCTAAAGAGAAAGTAAATAAAATCCCCATTTTTTTTCCTTCTATTTGAACAACCTCCTTGAAAGGTAAAACTTAAATTGAAGAAAATCCGGTGGTCCTGCAGTTTTCAGCTGAAGTGGACTCCTCTGTATTCTCTTTACTTTAGTTCTACTTTGAATTTTTCACAAGAAACACAAATACTTGAAAAGTTACTTTTTGAAACCATAACATTTAAGCTGATGGATGCATGTTAACAATATCAGCAACAATAATGGTAGGAGAGGAGCTAAAAGCAGCAGTTGCAGCAACAGCTCTACTAAAACACAATGACTTCTTGATGAATTTATTTTGACACCCAGGCTTGTACACTGTTAATTAAGTGAATTTCTTGTTTTTAATTTGACACCTAAACTCACATTCTTTAGGTGAATTTCTTGTTTTTAATTTGTGACATCAAAATCTAACTGCTTGTTGGTGAGTTTCTTATTGATTTTGTTTTTGTTTCAGGAGCGGTAAGTACTGCTACAAACCCACCATGAAGCTCACCTGTTGTCCTCAGTACACCATTCGCTGCGACACTTCTGGGTTCAAGCTTAACAAATCTCATAAGAAGGTCATCAAGAAAGTGAATCGTTTTCTCATCACTGGGGTCAAAAGTAGTGCGGAGGAAGATGCAAAGGACAACGATGGGCAGGAGAAAGAATGCGGGGATGTGGCGGTGGGCGGCTCAAAAGCTGCGGAGAATGCTTTGGCTGATCGTGCCAGGCCAAGTGATATAGAGATGCCAAGAGATATTAAGGTAAGATGAGAAGTAATAAAGTCCTCTAGACCACTACTAACTACTAACAGTATTGTGTGTTACTTGTAGTCAGTAACTTGACACTGGAGATACAACATTCTGTTGTCTGTTTGAATGTTGATCTTTCGGGCTACTGCTTTAGTGCTTTTAGTGTCACACCTCCAAAGATGCTTTTATAACGAAGTCTTCAATTGCATTCTCTTTTTCAGAAAAAGAAGGCAGATAATCCTGAAACCTCCACCGAGATAAAGGGGGAAGAACCTGTTTCCATGGTAACTGGGAATGAAGCAAAGCAGCCCAGTGCCCCCCTCAAAGCGACCACTACTCCGTCCAATTCTGAAAAAAGCATTCCGAGACAAGGTGAGGTTGTGGGGATTGAAACTGTCTGGTGGAAGTTCAGTGTGTTATACCCTGACTGTATCAAATGAATTTGACTGGCAGTGTTCTCTCAGTATTAGATGAGATGAAACTTTTCTGTACTCAGGTTGATGTTCCCAGGGGACAAAATGTTTCTTTTAGTGGGGGGGGGGGGGGGGGGGGGTTAAGATCTGAGTATGTTTTTCTTAAAATCTAATGTTTCTTCTTAATACTGTCAGTATCAGACCCGATACGACTGACATTGATGGAAAAAGGACTTGGTAATACAGGTTGTTATGATTTATATGCATTATTTTCTGTACTTCATTTGTTTTTATAGGAAAACTTTCATGCAGTAGTCAGCTTTGTCTGTAAGAATGAGGAATAATAAGAAGAAAAGAACTAGGAAGACTTTTGTTTGTTTACTGACATTTACTGGTCTGTTTTTATTCAGGCTCTGGGGCAGATCCCAACAAACCGGCATGTCGAAAAGCTAAAGAGATCAGGGCTGAGAGGCGCCAGATGAAGCAAGCTAAAGCAGGGGACTCCGGGGTCCAACAGGTACGTTATGTGTTGTTGTTGTTGTTAATCCAGTAACCTTTGTTGAGTATTTGCGCTTTGGCCCAATGCCACATTAAAAAAGGTAGAAGAAGTTTCAACGTGTACTTTGCTGCAGTATAGGATGTTGTCTGTGGTAGGGACTGGAGGAAGAAGTTGCCTTCAGAGATCCTGTAGTTTGGGACTTTCAAAATGCTGATGTTTGCCTGCTTCGCAGACGTGGTCACAAAGCAAGCGCATTGGTCGTTTTACTTGGGTTTGATTCCGTTTAGGTGGTAGTTTTTAGATATATGCCACCCCACCAGGGTAGTGCTACTGACTGAAGTTGTCTTTAGGCCTTTCTCAAAGGGGGGGATATTAACATGTTCTTATACACAGTAGAATTGTTAATGGGCTGTTTTATCAATGTCATGCTCATACCGTGCTGGAACAACATAGGGGGAACTGCTGCTTTTTCTTTCCTCATCCTTATTGTCATCATTTTCCTCTATTTCTTTTGTATGTTTGTCACTCTCTTGTGAACTGCTATTGCCGGGGTGCCTTGATAGTCGAAGCAGACTTTATTCTGTTGAGGCTAGAGAGGTGAGCAGAGTAAGCCTAATTCCCTGTTTGGACTTCCCTGTTGACATCCTTCCCTTGGCTCTCATATGACGTTGTGGAGTTGTGAGTGCCATAAAACCTTACTAAGACAAGATATTTGCTGTGTTCAAAGGCAAAACATTGTTGTTTGTTGCCTTTTATGGAGGGCTTTTATGCTTTTAGTTATGTACAGCTGTTTGTTCTTATGAATGATAGTCACATTAACCTTTTCACTTTGTGCCTCCCTGTATGTGTATTCCCTCAATATGCGCTGTTCTGCCTTGTGACTTCCACAAAAATAAAGACAGTTTGGGGTAAATTGAAAGTTTCGAACTATGTGGCTAGGTTCGCTATGTTGTGAGATTTGAAGCACATATGTGGCACGACATGGTGGAATCAGGCGCTCGTCAATTTTTGGGCATATTGGGTTATTGATATCATCTGGAAGCCTCTTCCTTTGTCTTGCTTTTGGTGAAAAAAATATCAATCTATGTCGAATAGAAGTGGAGGTATTTGCAACTGAAAGACGTGAGGGTCGTCTGGTTTCAGACGTAAAATTAGTGAGAAAATGGCCGCCAAAGTTTGGTACTTCTATATCTTGAGAGTCCTTGAAAACTGAAAATGTACATATTTTGTGCCATTAATGAATGCTTTTCAGTAAAATTCACACAGGGATGTGTTTTATATGGGCATAAAAGATGTTGAGCCAAAAAAAAAAAAAAAATTTTAAATGGTCAAATTGGAGGAAAAATACCTTTTTCTTCGGTTTCTTTATTTTGACGAGCGCCTGATTTCACCATGATGCTTCACGTATGGTACGCGGCGCAATACATGAAGTTTAATGAAACTGTGTTCATATAAAAGTTTACTGTCATTTTGTAATTTTTATGTGACTCATAGGTCCCTTTGAAGTATCAATGGGCAACATGGTTCAGCTAACCAAGTGGCTCATTAGAGAACTTGCATGTGTTATTTCATGCACTGTTGCCACGTGTTATTTCATAAAAAGATTATTGTGTCCCTTGCTTCTTCTTTTGTTACTTCTCTTCTTTCTACTATTATTTTACCTTTTGTGTTTCTCAGAAAAAGCAGAAGCAGAGCAATGAGAAATCTCTGGAAGATTTCCTTAGTGAACCAGACAAGGCAGAGAATCCTGCACACAAATTAGAGGTAACCATAGTGATGTATGTGTTTGTGTGGGTTGGGAGGGGGGGGGGGGCTTGTCATGTCAACCCTATTCTCTCCTTTGAGGATGTACATGCATCTCAGGCTGAATAAATTTTGTTTACAGGCATTTCCAGACATATTTATGCCCCCACTATTGCATTGAAGAATATTTTTAAAAATTTTATGCTCCCTTTTTTCTATAGGTCCCAGCATTTTGAGCAAACTACCTGCTTTACGTAAGAGATGATTTCACAAAAATGAGGAAAGAACAAGTTAGAGGAAGATGGAAAGATATAAAGGAAGAGAAATGAAAGTCATAAGCGTATATATATCTTTGTAACCGTGGCTTTCCTTTCCTTTCACTAGCTTTGATTGATTAGGTCAAGTCCAGCAAGCATTGCCTTCTTCAACACCTTGAAGGAGAAGGAAAGAGACCAGTGAGAGAGAAAGGGGTAGATGTTAAAAAAAAAAAAAAAAAAGGTATGCGATGGTATGGAAGTGAAGGAAAGTTTAACATCACAGGCATTATATTTCTTTATGACGATGACCTTCCTCCCTTTAGCTGCGATTGGTTAGGTCGAGTCGTCCGAGCAGGACCTTCACCGAGACCTTCAAGGACGCTCATGGGATCTATCACAAGTACCAGATGGCCATCCACAAGGACCCTCCAGAAAAGCCCAACGTAAAGCAGTACACTCGCTTCCTGTGTGACTCTCCCCTCACGGTAAACCCACGAGAGGAACGGACGGGCCAACGAGTGTCGCCGCTGTGACCTGTCTCTGTGACACAGGAGTTTATACTAGAACATGCAGCGTGCAGTGTGCTCATAGATTGATGAGGGGGCTCTCATGGACTAGAGGTTAACGTGTTCGCCTGTCATACAATGGTCTCGGGTTCCGAATCCGGATAGCGACGGAAAATTTTCTTCTCCAAAAATGTTCTCCTTTTACATCCTTTCCTGCTCTCTGACAACTTTCTGTTCGTCTGCTTTCGTCTCTACTTTCTGCCCCACCCCGTCACCTCCTTTACCCCCTCCTCTGGACTCCTGACTCTTTCTGCAGCCTTTCTACTGCTACTCCTTGGCTCCTTCTTACTTCTGTCCTTCAGCCACACCCCTGATCTTATGGTAGGTAAGATCTACTTCTAGCATTCTCGGACAAGGGCGAAAAATCTTGGAGGTCCCGTGTGCAAGTTGAGCTCGTTAAAGATCCCTTGGTTGTCCAAAAATGATAAGAGTAGGCTTCAGTTGCCATGCGGGTAAAAATTCAAAATTTCCTACCAACTGAAAATGTTTGGTGTGTCCCGTGTGCTCATATCTTCTTCTTCTCGATCACATCACACTTGAAGTCTGGTATCTGTCATAAATTGGGCCGTCCTGCTCAGTTCATCTGTCAGCCTGTATAGCTTCTCTTGTAGCGTCAGTGGGGTTGGCCACGTTTCCTGTCTCAGGGCCCTGTGTGTCTTGCAGTGCTGAAGGATATGTTCAACAGTTTGGTCCACCTCTTTACACTGGCATTTTGGTGATTGTACTAGTTTAAAACATTTGTACATATGTTGTCTCAGTCTTGTGTGTTGTGTCCTTAGTCTGAAGAAAATCACTTGTTCTTGGCGGGACAGCTCATGGTAGCCATCTGGTGTCTGAGGTGCTTTAAATAGTGTATTTATAATAGTTTTTATTTCTGTGTAGTTAACGCTGTTGTCTGGTTGCTCTTTCTGTGCTCTTAGTTTGGCCATCCTGTCTGCCTGCTCATTTCCTAAGACACCACAGTGTGATGGAATCCACTGCAGCATGATCCTCAGACATGGGATGCCTCAGTTATTTTTCGTAGCCTTGGTAGTTTGCCGGAAGTGATTGCCTGCAGTACTGACATGGCATCTGTTAGGAATACTATTTGGCTTTGGGGGTCTACCACATTCTTGATGATGTTTGCTGCATGTATTAGAGCCTCCGTCTCTGCCCTGTAGTTTGTACAATGTCGCCCTATTGGGACTGCCTCTGCTTGTCTTCGTCCATTTGGGAACTGTACGTACACTCAGGCTCCTCCTCTTTTCACAGCATCAGTGGCAGATCCGTCTGTATAGATCCTTATTAATGCTTCTCGTGGGTATCTTTGTTCAAGCATGGACAGAGTGAGGGACTTCTTGCTCAGGTCGCTGTGGTCATCTTTTGTGGTGAACATAGGAATGGACGTGTGTATAATTATGTTTGTGTTTTTCTTTTCCCATGATGGTGCCTCTGGGGTATGGTTGAGTATGTTAACTGTGGCTGGTAGATGGTCCTGTAGGGATCTTTGGATTTTTCTGCTTTCTTTGATGAAGTTGGATCTTTTAAGTCTTGTGGTGTTTGATCTCGCTGTTCTTGTGTGCAGTATATGATCCTCCATAGCTGTGGCCTTGGTGTACTGTATGAGAGCCTTGCATTCCCATCTCCTCTGCAGGGCCACTATAGATGTTGTTTGTTCCATCTTTTCTATAGGCGTTGACCTCATTGCTCCAGTGATTATTCGGAGAGCCTGGTTTTGCACTTTTTCCAGAGTGAATTTGTGAGTCTGGTGTGCTCATATAACTTTATACAGTTGCGAGTGCGTAAAACACATTCCATTTAAAAAGAAGTAGATTGATGGAAGACATAGTATGACAGTTTGGGTGAAGGTCGTTTGCACCTATCTGAAATTCTTATTGCTTTTGGAATTTTACTCTTGATAGACTGAAATAATGTTCCCAGATATTGGCGTTGGTAGCCTAGTGGTTAGGCTACCGAACATGTAATTGTGAGATTGCGGGTTCGGGTGTTCGAGCCTCAGCTCGGGCCGGCATTGTGTCCTTGGGAAAGGCATTTTACTCAAATTTCTCACTTGGCTCGGTCCTTTCGGAGATGGACGTTGAACTTGGAGGTCCCGTCTCTTAAATAACCTAACAGTGTTGATGTATATGTTCCAGGACAATTATTTGTTTTCAGTACAGTTTTGTCTGGTTGTGTATTATAAGACAGCGTTTATTCTTATTCTCTATCCAGTAGGGATTAAATGATATCTGACTGTGCGATGATAGCGTGACCATTTTCTTAAAGTTTTTCTCAGAGGGTTGCGCCATGTCTCATTGTGTACCCAGGAAAGCATTTCTTCTTACTCACTTTCCAATAAGGATCTTAACTCACTTGCGACTGGGCCCTTTCACTAGTCACAAGCGTTGAAGACTGGCGTTTTTGGGGGTATTTCAATAAATCACCACAACTCTCAGAATTACCCTATTGTAATTATTTTTTGACACAGTAAAGTAACATTCAAGCTAAATCTAATACAAAAAAACAAAGTTGTCTAAGTTTAATACTTTAATTTGTATGATTTTTTAAAAATTGGCATGAATTTGATTTTCCAAAAAATTTCCAGAGACGTGACAAGTGGAATGAAATTCACTACAACAACAAAAATAAAAGTTCAAAGTGTTCTGGTTTGATTTGTATACATGTGCGAGTGTTTGGTGAATATATAAAAGCTGGTCTGTGCATTGATTCAGACCCATACACTGAAAATACATAGACAGATGTACGGCACGGCGTTGTGATTTCGTTGCGCGAAAAACAACACCGGTACTAGTGCTAGATCTAGCCCTAAAACTACGACTCGGGCCGTGTTCAGGTACATATCCAGGATCCTAACTATTAGACACATCATATTCTGAGACACTAAAACTAGTAAAACGTACAGAAGTATAGAAAACGGCGAAATTTTGTGATTCTGGTTCATGCGACTTCTTCGACCGTTACTACGACGCGACTGTCGGATTACTATGAGCTGTATAGAAAAAAACAAAGAGCGAGTTCCGGTCTGTTCAACCCCAGTTGGGGTCACTGTCCTTCACCTTCAATAACTTAAAAACTACCGGCCCCAGAGATACGAAACGAAGTCTAAGTAGCTCAGGCTTGGCCAAACAAGGGTACGAGGCGGGTCTCGCGATCCGTGCGTGATTTGTAGAGCGAAAAAAAAATTCCAAAGTTGGTCACGCAGGGCTCGTGTGACCCGTCGCGAGCGTCGCGGCGGGGGTCACGCAACTGTTGTGTGACCCGTCTGAAGTGAGTTAATACCGGACTGCTTCACGAGAGCGCTACTAATCTGAACATTTGTCGTTCAAATTGCGCCGTAAAACTCATTTCTTACTGTGTGCACTCATTTCACACCCGTTGTGTCTCTACTCAAATGAATAGAACTAAATTTTTCCTTGTGGAAGGGATACTTCCATCATTTCTAAAAGACAGGACCCGTTTCTTTTTAAAGAAAACTTTTTAATGTGTTTTAAAGCTTAATCTTGTGATTCACTCTGCTAAATGGTGTACCATGTTTAAGATATTTTCAACGTTCAGGTGAATTGAATCGATAGCTCTGAAGAACTGCTTGGTTTGATACACTGCTTTCTTGACGCGTTCATGGAAAGAGACTGGCATCTTGTCCATTGAGCTGGCTTTGCATCGCAAAGCGCAGCTGGCAAATATTTTTAGCCAATTATTATTTAACAAATGTAGAAGAGCGGTTGCCAGGAAGGCTCTTTCCAGTCTATGAATATTTGCAATGGTTTTTCTTTTCCAATCTATAAATGTTGCCGCACTGTGGCATGTGCCCAGTGATACAGAATAAAAATAAGAGATAAATAAATTGCCTTGTGCATCTGGTCAACAATTTCAACACGTTGTCCATTATTTTCCATGCTGTACTGAACTGTTCTCCTTGTTCTCTTTCTTTCTTCGGTTCAAAGTGTGTCTGTGATTATCAGCTTTGTTCCTTGCTTAAGTCTTTGTTTTAAGTACAGTTTTTCTATCGTTTGAAAGTAATGAAAACTATTCTGCCACTTCAAAAAAGGAAGTTGTTTCTTGCGACTTGTCCACGATTTTAGCAAGCTCTGCATCGTCATCCATGCTATACCTGATTGTTCTCCGTATTCTTTTTTCCCCTTTTTGATACAAAGTGTATCTGTGATTGACAGGTTTGTTTCTCTGTTTTTGGATCAATTTTCCAACATTTGAAAAGATCAAAACCGTTCAGAGGGGTAAAAAAAAAAAGACGTCGACTTGTGACACTTCTCAGCAGATTTTCTCAGCAGACTGAAGTCCATCATCGCCCACTCTGTACCTGATTGTTCTCCTTGTTCTTTTTTCCCTTTTTGATACAAAGTGTATCTTTTTAATGCCAGGTTCGTGTGTTTGCTTTCCGTTCAATTTGCCCTACGTTTGAAAAGATTAAAACCATTCAATTGGGTGAAAAAAAAGACGTTAACTTGTGACTCTTGTTGGCAGATTTTATCCTTCTGTCCATCATCGCCCACACAGTACCTGATTGTTCTCCTTCTTGTCTTTCTCTTTTTTTGTAGACGAGGCTGTACCGGTCAGCGCCAGAGTCCATTCCGTTCCGTGTGAGTTTCCTTGAGTCGCACTCCGTCTACCAGAAATATCAGATGACCGTTCACAACGATGGCCCGGCAGATTGTGACAAGATGGGGTTTAAAAACTTCCTCGTGGATTCACCCTTAGAGGTGATATATTTTTTTTTTATTGTGGCTCGTGCGATGACTGCTCGAAAACGTAAGAAATTCTACTTTTAATGGCGGGTTTGGACCCAGAAATTACCGTATTGTTAGGCTTTTCTACAGCTTTTCTCTCTTTGTGTATCCTTCGCTTGCACTACTGTTTAATGTTATGCGCCTTTTTTTTTTTCAAGAGGGTTGGGGGGAGGGGAAACAGTGTCAAGGCCAGTGTTACCACTGCTGCTTTGCTCACTTCTCAGGGGCGAGCACAAAATGATGAATGTCATGAGCCCTCGCTTCAGTGTTATTCTTTATTTACGATATTGCTGATATTGTAAGACGACAAAATAATGTGCAAATCCTTTGTGGAAACTCTGCATCTGTTCAATATTGCCGCAATGTAAAAATTTCTGCACTGTGCATGATTGGTATAAGCTCCTGTGCTCCTTCCTCTCTTTGTGTTTTGTTTTTGAAATATTTGCATATACATGTATATATACATTTATATGATCATGGCAACTGCTTTTTGTAATAATGTTTGCATGTGCAAAGCTTTAGAGAGATTTTTCATGCAGTGTGCAAGCCATTTCAGTTCAGTTTTGAGAAACTCGCTTTTAAAGATTAAATGTCAACTGTTCAATGTAATTTTTGTGTAAGTTTAAAACAGTTCTTTGTTTTTTGTGATGACATACATTTCCTATATATATGATATTAAGTAGTTTCCTCTAAAAAGTTGTTTAAATGAAGGACTTAATTACTTTGTACTGACACCACGGATAGACAATGTGATTGTACTCCTAGTCTCCTCTAGAGATCTATAGGACAGTTTTATATTCTCTCTCTCTCTCTCTCTCTCTCTCTCTCTCTCTCTCTCTCTGTCTCTCTCTCTCTCTTTCTCTCTCTCTCTCTCTCTCTCTCTCTCTCTCTCTCTCTCTCTCTCCCTCTCCCCCCCCCTCTCTCTCTCCCTCTCTCTCTCTCTCCCTCTCCCCCCCCCCCCCTCTCTCTCTTCCTCCTTTGCCTCCACCTTTTCCTGCCACGTTTGTCTTGGTCTTCCTCTGTTCCTGTAACCGTTGGGATTCCAAACAAACTGGGTGGTTGGAAATGGAGAGTGCCACTGGTAGGTCCTACTTCTTTCCTTTCCCTCTATCATTCATTGCTGTCTGTTTGTAATACTTTTTATGTCCTGCTAAAGGATCATTATTGCATTGATGTTCCTCTCTTTACTGCAACAAAAATGTACAAAATCGTGCAATGTGCTTCTCTGTCATTTGATCTCCTCACACTACTCCATTAACAGTCCCACCAATGTCTGTGGTATATCAGTTAGGCGCATTGTTGTCGTGCACAGAAGACCTGAGTTTGATTCACTAGTGGGGAGACTTTTCCAAGCATCTCAGCCGCTCTTTTTCTGGAATGTTGTATCCCTCTCCGCCTGTTAAATGATTCAAATTTTCTCAATGTGGACGTAAAAACATGTACTTAAAAAAAATTTCTTTTTAAGAAAAAAAACTTATCACAATATCATTTCCCTTGTCCCCTTGCAGGAGAAGCATATAGAAGGTGGAATTCCGGATGGGTATGGATCATTCCATCAGCACTACCTCCTGGACGGGAAAATCATCGCCGTGGGTGTCATTGACATCCTGCCGGCTTGCGTGTCCTCTGTCTATTTCTACTACGACCCGGAGTACAGCTTCCTCGGGCTCGGGGTCTACTCTGCTCTCAGGTGCTTATTTCAGTTTCTGCTTTCCCTTTGTTGATCCTGTACTCAGGGATGCTTGTTTTTTCCCGCAAATTTTTTCCTGTTTATTTCCTCTCATTTAATATTTGTTTTACTTTTACCAGAAGTATATTTATAGATTTAATCAGTTGTTTTCTGTTTAACCCCATATAAGTTGTGTCTATTGTCTTTTTTTTCTCTTTTTTTAACAAATGCTATTTCGTAAGTTTTCTGGTAATTTCCCAAAATACCACTGACATCTTTGTGTACTGTAAAATTGAAATGTAGCAGTTCTTGTGTTCATGAAGGGATTGAAATTCTTTCAACTTTTTTCATCACATGTATAGAAAATAAATAAGATTTCCTGTACGTGATAAGGATAATATAATGTAGGTTTCAACAAGACGCTATAACAAATTTGGTCCCACAAAGTTTATAGTTTTATCACTAAGTCAAATGTCTTCTTTTTTTTTTTGGTAAGTGTTTTACGGCGCTCTCAACTGCATAAGGTCATATGAGCACGCGGGACACTTTAACCATTTTCAGTTGGTAGGATATTTTGAATTTTGCCTGGGTTGCGGCTGAAGCCTACTCTTATCGATTTTAGACCATCAAGGGATCTTTAACGTGTGCAACCTGTTCACGGACCTCCGAGAATTTTCGACCTTTTCCGAGAAGGCTAGGTGTAGATCTTTCCTACCTGAAGATCAGGAGTGTGGCTGAAAGACAGCAGTAAGAAGGTGCCAAAGAGTAGCAGTAGACAGACTGCCGAAAGAGTCAGGAGCCCAGAGGAGGGGGCAAAGGAGGTGAGGGGGTGGGGGCAGAAAGTGGAGACGAAAGCAGACGACAGAACATTGCTAGAGAGCAGGAAAGGAGGTGAAAGGAGACAATTTTAAAGAAGGAAATTTTTCTGTCGCTACCCGGATTCGAACCCGGGACCTTTGAATGACATGCCAACACTTTAACCTCTAGGCCACAAGAGCCCCCTAAGTCCTAAGTCAAGTCAAATGTCTGCCTGTTCAAAGTGCTGCAAAAAACTTCAAAGTACTCTGTTGCAGAAGATTATTATTGTCAAGTGATCTCCTGAAAAAGATTATTGACAATATTATTATGTTGTTGTTCTTATATTTGTAATCAGCTTTAATATTGACATGATGTACCTCTACTCAGAGAGATTGCCTTTGTCATTATTTCAGTTGTTAAAGTTGTAATTATTGTCATTACCGTAAATATTGAAATTGTTTTAACTTGTCTTAGAGATTGCCTTTGTGAGGTTACAGTGTGATTATTTAAGTTGATTATGTTATCATTATTGTCATTATCACAAATAATGAAAATTGTTTTAACTTTTCAGAGCGATTGCCTTTGTGAAGCAGTTACAGTGAAATTATTGTTGTTGTTGTCATTATTGTCACCATCAGTTGTGTTGAAATTGTTTTAACTTTTCATTCAGATAGATTGTCTTGGTGAAGCAGCAACAGTGTGATTATTGTTGTTTTTCTCATAATTGTCATCGTCAGTAATATTGAAATGGTTTTAGCTTTCCAGAGAGATTGCCTATGTGAGGCAACCACAGTGTGATTATTGTTGTTGTTTTTAATTATTGTCATCGTCAGTAATAATGAAATTGTTGTTTTTAATTATTGTTATCGTCAATAATATTGAAATTGTTGTTTTTGATTATTGTCATTGTCAATGATATTGAAATTGTAATATTTAATTATTTTCATTGTCAGTAATATTGAAATTATTTTACCTTTCCAGAGAGATTGCCTTTGTGAGGCAGCTGCAGCGTTTGGCCCCAGAGCTCAAGTACTACTACATGGGTTTCTACATCCACTCCTGCCCCAAGATGCGCTACAAGGGACAGTACACCGGCTCGTTTATCTCCTGTCCCGAGACCTACTCCTGGGTGCCCATCGAGAAATGTCGCCCCAAACTGGACGCAAGCAACTACGCACGTCTGGAGGAGGAGGGAGTCGGTATGTTGTAGCTTATACGCTGTTAGTTCAAGGAGGTGGAGGGAGTCGGTTTGTTGTAGCTTATACGCGGTTAGTTCAAGGAGGTGGAGGGAGTCGGTTTGTTGTAGCTTATACGCTGTTAGTTCAAGGAGGTGGAGTTACTTAGAGAAGTTGAAGGACTTTCGCTGGGAAAGAAGGTGGTGAAAAGGTACAGGTAGATAAAGAATAAGTTACTAAGAGAATGTGAACAGATTGGCGATGATAGCAAAAAATCTTATTTGTTTTCATCACACAGCAACTTGGCAGCTACCTTTAATCAAAACATTTTAGGAGCATTTCTAGTCAAAATTCAGACCTGCCTTTGACTGAGCATAGGAAGTGGATAATTTACTATCGATCAGTCAAATTTGTAAAAAGTGTTAACTTGTGGGTTAGCCAGTTTTGTCGTTAGGGTGATGATAAGTTTAAGGCCCCCAAACATTAGCATGAGGACAAACTTTAAAGCGATGCTGTTACTAAAAACAAGCGAAGAAAATAAATTGTAAGCTGACTCTATTTTGTACTTACTCAACTTTTCATCTTCTGTGTTTGCACCTGGAATTCAACGCTTTTGAAGTGATTTACATCAAATCAAGAAAAATTAAGCCAATACAAGGTAGCACTAAGCCAGCAATGTATTGAGTTCTCTGTTTTGTCTGTTTCGGTTACCATTCCACTATATGGCATAATGTGTTGTTTAATATACTGGCCTTCAGTAATTTACAACCCACCCCCCTTATTGCTGTCTCTGTTTTTAGTTTGTATTTGTTATAATTTGTCTTATTTTATGTTGATTTCTTCCTGATTTCTCTTTGTATATTAGTGGTTAGTGAGTACTCTGCTGTGGTCTGCTTCTTCCACATTTTTTCGCTTTTACTATATTCTTATTCTGGTACTAACTTAATGTATCTGTTATTATAGGTGCTTGAAATAAGTTTCAAGACACTTACGGGTCATTGATGGGTGCTCTGGTGTGTTCGGCTTTTTCCACCTCTTCTCAATATTGCGTTTGCCCCCCCAGGGCAGTGCTACTGACTGAAGTGTCTTTAGGCCACTCCTGAAGGGGGGGATATTAACATGTTCTTTTGCATGATAGAATTGTAAATGGGCTGATTTATCAATGTCATGCTCATACTGTGCCTGAACAACATTTCTCATCCTTTCTGTCGTCATTTTTCCTCTACTTCTTTTGTATATTTGTCACACTTTTGTGAACTGCTATTTTCGGGGTGCCTTGATAGTCGAAGCAGACTTTGTGCTGTTGAGGCTAGAGAGGTGAGCAGAGTAAGCCTGATTCCCTGTTTGGGCTTCTGTTGACATCCACCCCTTGTCGCTCATATGACCTTATGCAATTGCGAGCTTAATAAAAACCTTTCTAAAACTAAATATAAATATTGCTTTCTGATTTTTACTATGACAGAGGATAAGGACAAAGACGTGGATTTGAACCAGGTCCTCTGCCTACACCAGGGAACCATGCTGCCCTACGCATTCTACAAGATGATGAAGAAGTCGAAAACCCCAGATGAGGATGAGGTTCGAGAGTACGCGGGTTTCGTCGGAAAAACTTGTGCTGAGCGAATGCTTCTGGTGCGAAAGTGATAAGTGGCAATGAGTTGGGTTTTTTTTTTGGGGGGGGGGGGGGTTGTGGTGACTTTAGCATCTGTGTTTTATTGGGGAAACTTACGCTTATGCTTTTTTTTTTACCACAGTGACCTAGAGCGATAACAACAATAACAACAACTGGATCGATAACAACGTTCAAAGTGATGATTTGCAAAGATTGTTTTTCTGATAACTTCAGCATCTATGCTTTGTTGGATAAACTCGTGCTGAGCAAAAATTAGATGCTTCTTGTTTAGAAGTGATTATTGGCAAAGTTTATCTGATGACTTATACAATTGTGGTAGTCTTAAGATATTAGCATGTCAAACTGGGAAGGGTGAGAGAGAGAGCTGTATTCTGTATTTTTTATGGGTCGCTGTATAATAAGGCCCTGTTACAAGCATCCATATATTGCGCAGACTAAAGAAAAACATGATAAGTGACTGGATCTTATTTCATGAAAAGTCTTCACGATAAAAAATACTGTTTTAAATCTTTTTCTGAAAGAAAGTTTTCAAATTTTGTAGTTTCTAGGGGTGGGGTTTAGACTCGGGCTTAACTGAAAAACCGCATAATATGGAGGTGACTGTTGTGTGTCGTAAATGAAACAAGAATTTTTCTTTCCAATGTAGGAATAATAGTTGTTTTGTTTTTTTTCTTGAATAAACCTTCAGTTGCGGGCTGTCTTTGTGATTCTTTATTGTATTTCCTGTCTGAGTGTTCGCTTTTTACATGCTGATAGATTTGTATATCGTCTGTTTAAATCTACAAAAATGTTACTGGTATCGTTTTTTAAAGACAGTGGTGTGTGTTACAACTTCACTGATGATGGAATGTGATGTATTTGTCTCCACATAAAAAAAAATCTCTCAAACGCAGTTAACTCTTTCTCTACCAAATCATTTTGCGGACATTTTTTCCTTTTATAATTGAAATCAGAAAGAAAGAATTATTTGTTATAAATTTTTTTAGACAGAGAGTCTCAAATGGGTTATATACCAAAATGCAGGGAAATGAAGTTTCTTTTAGACAATTTTTGAAAAAACCCACAAAAATAAGTAACCTGAGCATAAAGTAATTGTTTGTGTTTGTCTAAAGAATCTGGAGTGGAAGAGATTGAGTATTTGTAGAACCATGAAATGGGGCTCATGGTAGGGGATGAGTTAAGAAGTTCATGTGATGTCCCATGCTGGCTTGTGGCTTCTTCGGAGGGTGTGATCAACTGCTTGCTTCTTGTGTCTCTGTGTGTGCGTCTGTTTCTCCTTCAATTCCCAGGTCTCTATATATCATGGTAGCTCGTTTATTTGTCTACAGTGTCTGTTTCACTATTTTATCTCATAAACTCACTTCAGGCAGGTTTTAGTTTTAGAAAGAGATTTTCAGTGCTTGCAACTCGGTTAGGTCATATGAGTGCCAAAGATTAGAGGTGTTGTGTTACGAGAGAGTAGCAAACTCAAAAAAGAAAGAGGGGAGATAAGGATGATAGATGTTTGATAGGAAAGAGAAGGAGCAAACCACCACACCAGAGTACCTGCCAACCACCCCCTCAGGGATGTCTTACAGATTTGATGAAAGATAGTAGCAAAACCTCACTAGACTGAAAGGTGCAATAACAATCTACGTTTTGACGAGAATGCACATAGTGAGTCAAGTTTATCCATTTCTTTCCTGTCATTTAACTTTTTTCATGCACTTTCATATGCTCAAGCCATGAAGTAACTGTTGCCAGAGTACAAAAGCATGTAAATGTATGCATTCACATTACAAGAATGCAGCAGCTTTGTCTTCGTTTCAGACACTCGGGACATACTCATCGTGCACATTATCACCATTTGTGAGGTCTGCTGATAAAATGAGTTACTTCTCGGATGATAGCTCTGTGGACATGGTTAGATGTGTGAAATTTGTAGGTTTAGTTTACACAATTTATTACATGAAATAATAAAACGCATATTACACTTGAAGAAAATGGCACCAGTTGAAAATTTACAGGTTTAATGTTTTGATTTCCGGCCAACATCTTCATTCATGGAATGCCAGAAGTAACTCATTTTGTCGGCTTGCTTCACAATAGCTTTCTAACCTGAAATGTATTGTCAATTTTTAAAAATGTTGCTTACAATGATATTGTACGTGTATGTGTGTGGAGAATTTGAGATGGTGTGTGTGGGGGGGGGGGACAGATTGTATTAAATTCATTGGTATTCATTTTGTGTTCTAGTACAGTTCACCTACCGCACTGCTTATCTGTGATATGGGCAAACGCTGATGGTGTCAGCAATTTTTCTTTGTCTTAACGAATGCTGACTCCAAACCATGAAAGTACCTAATGATTGTAATATATTAGATGTGCAAGTACTACTAAGATCCTTATAATGTTGCTGAATAAGATTAGAGCTTGTTTTTATTGTCTCTGAAATGAATATGATATACCATTCAACAGCTTTTCTATTTTGTTGTTTGTATTGCCTTAAATGACTTAAGAGAAAAGCTTATCTACCGTTTTCTTCAGATTGTTTTGATTATACTGTCTCTAAGTGTCTTACCATTTAATGTAACAGCTTGCTCACTTGTGAGCTTTTCCATTCTGTGGTGTATGTCTGTACTTTAATAATAGTGTAGATCAATATTTATTTTAAGAGCAAATTTTCACAAGAAAGCTATCACAGAAATCATGTTGCCCATTCTGAGCTATATCTTTTTGATCCAAGTGCTGTAGATGTTGTGTGGGATGTGGATTTCATTGTCTGCCGATTTCTTTTTTGAAATGTGCCTGCAGGTTGATTTTCATTTTGATTTCAGTTTTGTGCGGGGGTAAAACATTTATGAATGTCCATGGCTCGAATCTCATACAAATTCTGTAATGTAAAATTGTTGTGGGGTGGACCTGTATCTTTTTTGTTTGTTATTTCACTGGGTGGTAATATCAGGAGCAATCAGATGAAAGACTGCTTTGTGGAAACTTATACCTTACTTTTTATGTGGAGTCGATTATAGTCTTGAGAAAGGAATTCTGTAATTGAAATGTTGATGTTCATGAATTGGTGTCTCCATGATGCCCAGTATCTAGAGCCAAGGTGACATGGCAGTGTCGCAGCAACCTAAGAGAATCATTAAAACAACACCTCAGTATTTTTTTCACAGCTTGTACTTGTAGATCATGAGACTAGGGCAATGGTAACGTATAGTAGAAGAAAAATGTAAGTTATGTCTGGAGGATAAAGTCTTTTCATTGAACAAGAACAAAAATCATTGGGATGGCCCAAAATTGTCCATCTTTAGATAGGATTTATTTTTGGCAAAAGACACATTCATTTCCTGAACCCCGCATTATTGCTCAAGATATTAATGATATATTACACACAATACCATACTCACAATAAAAGTGAACAAGTTTAGAACTTCTGATGATATCCACCAGTCTTCTACCATTATATATAGTAAGAAAAAAGTGGAAAGGGGGTGGGAGGTTGTGGAAGTTGTAATTTTTACTCCTGATAAATTAATTAGGCTAAGTATATAGATTATAGCTGTAAAACTGGAAGTTTCTTGTAATTTGTAAACAGCTCCGACAAGTGCACTAGAGTGATGTACCCAATTAGTTTTCAGGTCAGTGTGTGATACCTGGTAGATTGTTTAAATTTTACTGTCAAATCAAAAGTTTATGCTTTTGTTGTCTCGGGAATTTTTTCATGACTGTGACTGTAAATGTGCTGATGTTTTTTGCTTAATAAAGCTGGAAAGCAAAAAAAAAAAAAATGAAGTGGTTTGCTTTTGTTTTTCTGACATTGAGATTGTCTTCGTGTCATTAAATGTGTTGTTTTATGGTGGATCTCTCTTGTGTGTGTTGTGTGTGTTTGGTGCATAAGTCATTGAGTGTGACATGACAAGTGAATGCTCTTTCTGGCAGTATATGAAACCACAAGATACGCAAGTTATTTGTTTACGCGTAACTATGAATTTTCTTGGTGTCAGACGGACAATAAGAATAACACTGGTAACAAAAATTCTGAAAATGTTTAGGCTAAGGCTTGTGAATATGTTTTAAATCGTGACCAGTATGATTATTTGTAAGTTATATGTAAAATTAAAATTTTTACCTTTTGCTACTCCTTCTTTGGGCCTTGAGAGACGGAGGATCTAGGAGCTTCTGCACCAACAGAAAATTCAAAAGGCATGGATTAATATCCTGAAGTTAGCCCAGGATGGGGAAAATGAAGAATGTTTGTCAGTGGCCTATACCCTGATTCAGGGTGAGAAAGGGATGATGATGACTCTTATAAATACATCTCTAAAACTAGAAAAAACATTTTTTTGGTAAATAACTCTGACAAGTGCTCAAAAGTGATGTACCGTATCCAATCAGTATTTAGATCAGTGTGTGATGCCTTATGACAAGTAAAGCAAGCTGAACCCCAAGCCCAATATAGTAATTCATAATAAAGAAAAATCCTGGTTGAAATATATTATTATATTTCTGGTAGTGGTAGGTTCTATTTCATGTACTACTTTCCTTTCCCTTCGATGTTTCTGTCAGCTTTTTCTCTGTGACTTGACAGCACCATTATTAGTATTAGATGGACGCTAAAGTAAACTGCTTGTGGGGCTGTTAGTTACCAACTTGACCAACAGGTTCCAGGTTCAAACCTGAGTGGAGTCCCTTTTTTTTCCCTCATCCTTTCTGGAATATTTTCTCACTACCCAGTCTCCTGCCCCTCGTCTGCTACTATTATCATGTACCTGGTCAGGTGTGCAACTTAGAACTTGCCCCCCCCCCCCAAACTACACACACACACACACACACACACACACACACATACACACACCACACACGTGCACGCGAAAGAAACAGCAGCAACAACAAAATTAAGAGCAGGCTTCAACCGCCACCTAGGGACAAAATCTAAATTTCCTACCTACTGAAAATGTTTACTGTGTCCCGCGCGCTCATATGGCCTCATGCAGTTGTGCAGTTGCGAGTGCTGTAAAACACTTCTTCCCCCCCCCCCCCCCCCCAAAAAAAAAAAAGTTTATAAGTAAATAAATAAACTATAAAATAAATAAATAGATAAAAATAATTAACTAAAATGAAATAAAATAAAATAAAATATAATACAAAATTGTATAAATAAATTATTTCTTTTTTACAAAATGAAGTAATAATCCTTAGGCAGGACATATCGGGACAGGAGCGAGTAGTTGGAGAGCGCCACTTGTACCGTTGTATAGGCCCTAGTCCTGCTACTACTCGATATGTTCCTATATCAGACTCAAACCCAAACTCATCAGGACTGAGGGGTTCTCCAGCATCTCAAGAGAAAGAAAAACGGGCTGTGAATGTTTACAGCTTGGAGTTGACAATCGCAAAGCTACATAATATAATATAATATTAGAGAGGGAGAGAGAGAGAGAGAGAGAGAGAGAGAGAGAGAGAGAGAGAGAGAGAGAGAGAGAGAGAGAGAGAGGTAGGGGATAGAGAGAGAGAAAGAAAGAGAGGGAGATGCATATTATATTAGGCATATGACCTTATGCAGATACGAGAGCCGTAAAACACTTACAAAAAAAAACAAACTTACCAAACAAAACTGAATACCTGCGATAATAATGCGAATAAATAATAAGTTGGACATAATATTACACGATCTTTGATAGTAATTTACCACAACCAGGCGTGAAGAATAAACTTCCGGTTCAAATAGCACCCGTCGTATGCAGTGCGACAAAGCTAGGCCTACTCTCACTCTTCTGCTATATACCAAATTATAGACACCACTTTGTCTAGTCTGACTCCCCAGGAGTGTATATATTTTTGTATTGCTATTCTTCTAATTTACCAGGCAAGATGCCTCGGATTATGATCAAAGGGGGTGTTTGGAGAAACACCGAGGTGAGACTGATCGCGATGTGCAATGTTTATTTCGCTGTGGCTCAGTTTCCCCCGTCCCAATTATCGATATGATGCATGATCGCCCCTTCACGTCTTCTTCTTCCTTCCACTTCTTCCGCAGCCCATTGTATAGTCCTAGAATCTGTCTGATCTTTTCTTTGAATCTCTAGAATGTAGATGGATCTCTAGATCTAGATCTAGTTACAATAAGATTAATGATATGGCTGCATAAAGGATGTGTGGCCCTGCCTTTTTTGGGCACTCCTCTCCTCTCCTCCCTGAAACAAGTGAAAGTATCATGATGGCCCATGGCAAATGGATCTTTGAATGTTCCATCTGATCAACTAGTTTCCACCTTTGCCTGTGGGCTTGGTTGTGTCCCTCCTCCCTACTGATACTCCTGGCCTGGGAAGCAAGCTAAAAATTTAGGCCGGCTCTATTTCTCCAAACATTCGGGAAAATAAACCTGCACTCTATTTGAATTTCTCCGAATGGTTTCCGTTCTCGAGATTTGTAGATAATAACAAAAGCAAACGGAGAGGTGCGTGTGTGTGTGTATGGGGGGGGGGGGGGATTTTTTTTTTTAACAGGAAGGATTTTAGTTTTTGCTGGGAGAATGCAAAATAGGTTACAGCCAAGGTCGAACAGTCTTTTGTTTTCTCGCAGTACCTTTTGAAGGTATTTTCAAATGAAGTAGGCCTATAGTCTATAGATCTACGCCTGGAACGTTGCCCAACCACAACTGAAGTATCTGAATATTCAGACATTTAAAAATCTCTAGCTCTAGAAATTGAATTTGATGCAAAAAATGCTTCTTCCCAGTCCTCGCAGAATGGCAAAATGAAAGGATGACGCCTAAATCTCACAAATAACCCAAAAAATCTCGTGGTCGGGAACCGTTAGGAGAAATAGAGTTCAACTTTACTTTCCCGAACGTTGGGAGAAATACTCTCTTCGAAAAATTTTTAAGTTGTTAACAGATTCTATACGATTGTGAAAAAATGTCTTTAACTTCAACTTCAGGCAGGACTTCATCAGTGACCTTTTGTTTGGTTTTGCTTTATTTCAACGTAGTGACTATTTCTCCGATTTCTCTAGCAGTCTAGCCATATAGCCTCTTCCAAAATGTTATAATTGTCATTTGAATGAAAGGGCCTACTCCTGAGGCTGGATGTAATGTCAATCAAAGTTATTTGAAATAGATTAAATGGGAGGAATTCTGTGACTTATGAAACAGAATATTTAGAATAGAAAATAAAAGGTTAGGGTAGGGGTTGGGTTAGGTTTAGGTCTCTTACTCTTTTGACATTGTCACTATGGAAGTCTTTCCGACCAAATATTCACATTATATCTTCAAATTCAAGTAGACCCGCCCCTTTCCTCTATATTTTGATCTTCTGAGACTGAGTGGAGTCGATAAAATTTAACGAAGCAACTATTTCTCGAAACGCTCGTGAAAATAAACTTGACCTCTAGTTCTCCTAACGGTTTCTGTTCTCGAGATTTTTTTTGTTATTTGCGAGAGTTCAGCGTTATCTTTCATTCTGTCATTCCGCGATGACTGGGAAGTAAAGCATTTTTTGCATCAAATTCAATTTCTAGAGCTTGAGATTTTTAGATGTCTGAATATTCAAATACTTCAATTGTGGTTAGGGCAACGTTTCAGGACTATACTTCATTAAAAATGCCTTCAAAACAAGAGTGCTCGACTTGGCAGTGTAACCTATTTTGCATTTAGTCACCCCTAAAGCCAAAACTTTTTAAAAAATCCTTCCACCCCCCCCCCCCCCCCACCCCCCCCACAAAAAAACTCATGCACACTCACACAAACACACGCACACACACACACGGGCCACTCTCCATTCGCAAATAACCAAAAAATCTCGAGAACGGAAACTGTTCGGAGAAACAGAGTTCTAAAGTTTATTTTCCCAAGCGTTATGAAAAATAGAGCAGGCCAAAATTTAATGCTCAGTTCGGAAACGGGAAAGGCTTCTGAAAGGGGGTTCATCTCCCTCTGAGCAGGCCAAAATTTAATGCTCAGTTCGGAAACGGGAAAGGCTTCTGAAAGGGTGTTTCATCTCCTTCTGTTTATTTGATAATTTATTGCTTGCATTGACTTCACTGACTGAAAATGAATGAGTATTGGTAAAATAATTATAAAATAAAATTATAAAGAAATAAAAGTAAAAGTAAAATAGTAAAATTTAGATCGTTTTTTTTTCACCAAGCTTTGATGACTTTGATTCTCGGTTGATAATGTTTTGAACAAGTCCAGTGTGTTATGACAGTTTTGTTGTCAGTGGGTGTTTTTTTAACGACTTTTCACAGGATGAAATTTTGAAAGCAGCTGTGATGAAATATGGCAAAAACCAGTGGGCTCGAATTGCATCACTGCTTCACAGGAAATCTGCTAAACAGTGCAAGGCCAGATGGTAAGAAACTTGACAGAGGGCAACTACAAACTTACTAAATAAGCAATTATTCTTCACAGGTTTTATTTTGTCCTTGATGAACGATGGACCTGTGGTCACTATTGTCTAGAGATTAAAATGGTGTATTTTATACCCAACTTTAATAGTTCTTTTACCAACACAATATTGTGACTTACCTTCTGAAAGATTAGTACTTGTCCCAACCCCAAGGTAGGCTATACTGTTTGCAATTTATAATAGATGTAATGAGCTATTTATAGTCTAATCTTAATGGGTTTTGGAATATAATTTATATGTGTAGAGTCTTGAGTCTGGCTAAAAAGAAGCACATGATGGACACAATAACGGCCATTTAATGTATGTTGAACAAGCAAGAGTGGGACAGAGAAATATCAAAGGGAAAGCAAAGAAGTACTGTAGGACTGATCGGTGGCGCCCCTCAGCCACAGTGTGTGGAGAGTGAGCAGTCACATTGTACATGTGAAATGCCACTTACCTCTTATCATTTAGAATGGGTTTTATTGGTAGGCCATTTATTCCCTTTTCTGCTTTTAGTTTCAAACATATTTTCTCTTTTTTTCTCAGTGATTCAATAAGTTAAACTTATCAAACCGCTACCCCAGAATTACAAAATTCTATATGCTCAGTTCATAGTTATGATAGTTTTGAGAAATTTGACGTCAAAGATATTGAGCTTCACATCCTTTTCGAATGCAATTCTTTGAATGTCTTGATAGTGACTCCATGTAGTCTTACAATTTTGATAGAGCAGACAGAATATTTTGTTTCTGAAATCATGGTCTTAGTATCTCAAAACAGCCAAAAATCTCAGATAGAACTTTGTAACAAAAGGTTTACATGTTTTACAGCTTAGTGTAAATGCTTGACTTTAACTGTAACGCATCCTGCAGGTATGAGTGGCTGGACCCAAGTATCAAGAAGACAGAATGGAGCAGAGAGGAGGAGGAGAAGCTGCTTCATTTGGCCAAGCTGATGCCCACACAGTGGCGTACCATTGCGCCCATCATCGGCAGGACAGCGGCACAGTGCCTGGAGCACTATGAATACTTGCTGTATGTCGTGATTGTTGATGTTGTTATTGAGTTATTTGTGATCATTTTGAGTGATAGGATCCATTTTTCCCCAGGAAATGGATTAGGACAGAAGTAACAGTCTTATAACTCAAGAGGGGGACAGTTTTCTGCTGACGAAATTTGTCTTTGTTTAAATTTTTTGAAATGATCGAAAAAACAATGTGTTATGGATACTGTTTTCTTAAAAATTCACTTTGTTCTATTTTTGTACTGCCTTTCTTATTAAAGAGAAAATTTTATTTTCATTTGTGTGCTAGGGGCTTTAGTATAATTTTTAGAAATGTGTTGAGAACGCTAGTATCAGAGATTTCTTGCAAAACTGCTCGTTATCGAATGAGTAAAAAAAAAAAAGCACTTTAAATTATTAGTCTCTGTTTCAATTACTTATTTTCTTTGTCATATAATGCTCATTAAATTGTACCTGTAAGGATAGTTCTTCATCGGTTTCTTTCTCGTTTCCAGAGACAAGGCACAGAACCGGGAACAAGATACTGAGGATGATCCCAGAAAGCTGAAACCGGGTGAAATTGACCCCAATCCTGAGACAAAACCAGCCAGACCGGACCCTGTTGACATGGACGAAGATGGTAAGATCTTGAGCTGGATTTTGATGTATGTAGATTTCGCTGTCAAGAGATAATTGCAGGGTCTGTCTCAACAACATGTTGTCTTAAAGGATACAGCTAATCGTCATGATTGTTTTGTATTGTCCATTAGTATTTATTCCTCTTCGAACCAGTCATTTGTTTGCAGTATAATTGGATAAGATTTTGTTATTGAAAATTAATTGCATGTGTTCATGTTTTTCTAGTCAATGTTTTCTACTTTTCTATTTGGTAATGGGGCATTTCTGATGCTGTACGTTCCTGATTTCTAAAAAAAAAAGTTGTTTTTTTAGAAATTTGATTCAAGTATGCTATCAATTCATTTAATTGCAGAACTGGAAATGTTGTCTGAAGCAAGAGCCAGGCTTGCAAACACACAGGGCAAAAAAGCAAAGAGGAAAGCGAGAGAAAAACAGCTGGAAGAGGCCAGGTACTTGTCTGTTTTCAGGGGGGGTTTTTTTGTCCACCTTTTCATGTCTCAGCGTTAAAAAAAATATTTTTTTTAAGTGACCGCCCGGGGCAGTGCCACTGACTGTAGGGTCTTTAGGCCATTCCCAAAGGGGGGACATTTCTCGTTCAAGCACAGTAGAATTGTAAATGGGCTAATTCATCATGTCACGCTCATAACTGTGCCTGATCTGCAACAAGGAACTGCTGCTTTTTCTTTCCTAATCCTTACTATTGTCACTTTCCTCTACTTCTTTTGTATGTTTGTCACTCTCTTGTGAACTGCTATTTCCGGGGTGCCTTGATACTCGAAGCAGACCTTGTGCTGTTGAAGCTAGAGAGGTGAGCATAGTAAGTCTGATTCCCTGTAAGGACTTCTCTGTTGACACCCACCCCTTGGCACTCATATGACCTTATGCAGTTGCGAGCGCTGTAAAACCCTCTACTAAAAAAAAAAAAAAAAAGAAAGTGTCACTTGAGATCACATTTTCATAACCACTTAGTTGTTGCTGCTCCTCATTATACGTTATTTTGTGGCATGACAATATCTTCACTTGTTGCTCAATATGTAATCTAGATGTGCTCACTAGGTAGGGAATACGTCGAGCCAACACTGACGTGAAGTTATTGTGTACATGAGAGAGGTTGTAATGATTGAATAGACAACTTTTTTCCAAGATGTTGGTCTTACCATATAGAGTTCCTTTACACATTTGAGTGTATTGTAAGTTGAAAAGGTACTTGGTTATTACTCTTCCCCTCTTTTTTTTGTTGTGCTACTTACTGCTTGTTGTTTTTCTACAGTCAGTTGGATCATTTGTTACCCCTGTTTGCCTTGGTTCAATGTAAGTTGAGTTGAATTCTGGGTGGCTGGCGGGTGCTCTGGTGTGGTTTGCTCCTTCTTTCCTATAAAACATCTATTGTCCTTATCTCTCCTCCTCCTTTTTTGTGAATGTTACTCTCTTGTGACACACGTTATTGTGTTGCAAGTGCCGTAAAACTCTTAATAAAACTTACTGATTTGAATATCTATTTTTCTTTTCCAGGCGTTTGGCATCGTTACAAAAGAGACGAGAGCTGAGAGCAGCTGGCATTGCGTAAGTTTAATTTCTATTTGGGCCCTAAATTAACATACATGTGTCCTTTGTTGCATCATTGCAGACAAAATGCAGTGGTATTCTTAATTTTTGATAAAGCTGTTTTTGTCTCAATGATGTAATCACTTAAGATATTCATTAGCTTTAGATATATTTCAGTGCTGAGTTTTATTAATGCTGTAAGAACATAAGTTTGTTACAAGTTTGTTTGTTTTAGTTTTTGTACATATTGTGCTTGATTCCTGATAAATGGTGTATGCAGTTATCATTTCATTAACATTGTATATCTTATTTGTACCCAAAATCGAAATGTTTGCTTAGTTCAGTTTGAGAAATAGAGTCAACATATAGTTACGTAAGTTGCATAATATTCTACAGAGTGAAACTAAAGCGCAAGAAGAAGAGAGGTGTGGACTACAATGCTGAGATTCCGTTTGAGAAGACGCCAGCTCCTGGATTCTACGACACGTCGCAGGAAGTGTTTGATCCGCTCAATCCGAACTACAAACGCCTCAGGCAACAGAACCTGGACGGAGAACTGAGGCGGGACAAAGAGGAGGTGAGTAAAGGATACTCTGTATTTGGAGGGCTCTGTGACAAAAGGCATTATACCCCAGATTAGTCAGAAATGACAAATTTGTCCAGGTTTTCATTTCTTTTTCTGTTGTTCAATCTTTAAAGCATGTCCATGATAATTCCATCAGTGGGTCGAAGCGTAATGGACAGACCGTTCACACACCAGTGGGAGGTGTGTCCCCTCTTAATGGAAAATAGAACGCATATGCATCTACGCTCCGGTCTAAGTGTGTGACCTATTTTTTTGGTGATTATTTTATTTCCTTCCTTCTTTCTTTTTGTACCAGCGTATTGTCCGTATTCTGTGTGTTTGAATGAACAAATTTTTGTCTTGTATTTGGTTAAACTTGTACAATAACTAATGAATGAAGCCCTCTTCATTTCTTCCTTTTACTGCCAATCAGGGGGCTCTCGTGGCCTAGAGGTTAAGGTGTTTGCCTCTCATTGAAAGGTCCCGGGTTCGAGTAGCGACGGAAAAATTTACTTCTTTAAAATTGTCTCCTTTCACCTCCTTTCCTGCTCTCTAGCAATATTGTCGTCTGTTGTCGTCTCCACTTTCTGCCCCCACCCCCTCACCTCCTTTGCCCCCTCCTCTGGGCTCCTGACTCTTTCTTTCAGACTTTCTACTGCTACTCCTTGGCTCCTTCTTACTGCTGTTTTTCCGCCTCAACCCTGATCTTCCGTAGGAAAGATCTACACCTAGCTTTCTCGGACAAGGGCGAAAAATTTTGGAGGTCCTGTGTGCAAGTTGTGCTCGTTAAAGATCCCTTGGTGGTTTAAAATTGATAAGAGTAGGCTTCGGCCGCCACGCAGGCGAAATTTAAAATTTCCTACCAACTGAAAATGTTCAATGTGTCCCACGTGCTCATATGACCTTAAGCAGTTAGGAGTACTGTAAAACACTTACAAACCAAAAAACAAAAACAAACTGCCAATCATATGAATAAACTAATTCCCGCTCCTAGTAAGGTGCTTCATCACTGAAAATGATACCCTTCTTTTCCTTTCCTATAGAAGGAAAATGCTTGGAGCTGTGTTCCTTCTTTTATACTTTTTTTTGGTTAGATTTCTTCTGTAGTTTATGTAGACATTCTTTTTTTATTGAAGCAAAGTGTGAGAAATATATATTATGCAATGAGTCAGTTCCAGGAGTTAAGTCTTATTTGATCATCCTTTGTTGTATCAGTTTAATGGGGTTTTTTGTTTTTGTCTTTACCCGTGGTCTTTATTTCATGGATATCCACTTCCCCATGATTCAACAGTCTGTTGTTAATGTTATTTCTGTTGTAACTTTTTTCAGAAAGAGAGAAAGAAAGACAAACAGAAGCAGAAGAAACGTAAGGAGAATGATCTTCCAGGGTCTATTGCCAGTCAAGCAAAGTGAGTCTAAAATCAATTCATCTTCATCATCATCATCATTGCCTTTCTCACCCTGCACCAGGGTTTAGGCCACGGACAATAAAATCAATTGATTTTAGTTTAATTCAAAGTTTCAAACTGTTTTTGATTGATTGAATGATTGATTCATTGAGTGAGTTTAGAATGCACTGATGAGTCATTACTGGATGAATGTTTGTCGTTTTGGCTTATTTGGCTGTTGATGTGACTGATACATACAGGCTGTTATTATATCAAATCCTAGTTGGGCAAATTTTTCTGGTGCCTTTTAACACTTGTTTCTTTTTAAGGACCTAAGGCTAATTGTTGCCATTGCAAAGAAAATGAGTAACTTCCAATTCTTTTTCTCATCCTGTAAAGTGGGATCAAACAGTTACTCTTCTTTATAGTGACTGCAACAAAATGTGTTCCTTTAAAATGATCGAGTAGTACCCAGCCTCACTGTTGGAGATAAATAGTAAGCTCAAAATACTATATTTATGTTACATTTCCTGCGTATAATTTATCCTCATAGTCTGGCTTGAAAAGGGTTTTTTAATTATCTTTTTAAATGTTTGGTCTGGGTTGTTGTTTTTTTACTGATTCTTTTCATTCTTGTGCTAGCAGCTAAATGGCGTAAAGCTTCTCATTGTACTGTAAAATCTAATTTGTTACCTGAGAATAAAAAGCTTAGGTCATCTTCAAGGGTTTATTCATTTTTTTAGATAGTTAAGATCCCTTGCCTTTATGTTGTGCATATCCTTTCTCGAAAGTAGACTCTACATGTTTCATACTATTTTTTAGTGCCCTGACCACAGAGTGCTCAAACACTACAGCATACAGAGATCATTCTCTGTCTCTGTCAGGACCCCTTTCTCATGTGTGTGAGGTAAAGACAATTCATGTGTCACATCTTTTTCAGAGGAACATTGCCAGGCTCGAACTGAGTTTTGTTCCTATGGCGTCACAGAATGTGTTTTTATTTGTTTAAAAACTTTCTTTGATGCTTGATGTTTTTACGTGCATGTGCAGTTTTGCCGAGCCAGTCAAGAAGAGAAGCAAGCTGGTGTTGCCAGCTCCGCAGATCTCGGAGGAAGAACTAGAGGAGGTGGGTAGTTTTTTCCATTGATATGTCGTGCATGAAGATAGAAAAATAATAATAAGTACCTCTTTATCTTAAAGTTTTGGAGAACACATGCTATAAATTGGAAATAAGAGTCTGTTAATCTCCTGACTTACTTTAACCTTTCAATTTAGTTGAGCTGTATAGTCAGTTTGTGCCAGCATCCTTCTGTGAAGTAAATGTAGTATTTAGAGTGTTTTCTAGGTCAAGATCAGGTGGGAGGTACAATGTCATGTGGCCAAAGTTTATTTGTCTTTGGATCACTTAGTTACTTGTTTTAAAGAAAGATTTGAAAGATCTTATAAAGAAATCTTAGAAACCAATATTCTGGTGGAGAAAGCTAAGTACAATAATGGGTTGACTGGTTCACTTATAAAGTGGAAACCTGAAAAATAATAAAGGATTGACTTGTATGCTCTTAAAATTGATATCTAAAAATGATGAAAGATTGTTGTGATCACTCACAAAGTGGACTTCCATAAGAGGCAAAAGGTTGATCCATTCACTCATTTAGTGAAAATCTGGCAATGATGACAGATTGACTTTGCTAGCTCATAAAGGTGAAGTCTAAAAATGACAAAGCATTGACCCATTTCCATGGTAAAGTGGAAATCTTAAAATGACAATGGATTGGATTGGGTTTGTTTGTTTCTTTTCGCTATGTAGGTAATCAAAGTGGGACAGGCCAACGAGTACGCCAGGCAGCAGGTGGAGGACTCTGGCCGCGACGACTCCGCCTCCAAAGGTCTACTGCAGGACTACAATCTCACCCCGGGCAACGTCAATCTCCGCACGCCCCGCACACCCGCTGCGCAGGACACCATTCTGCAGGTCAGAAGTTCTGTTAGTGACATAATTGCCTTCAGGCGGTACCAGCAATATTGTGTTTTTGTTATTGTGTTATTAACTCACTGAATGGTCTTTTCTCTGTTCAATTTTAATTGTGTTAGTTCCTTACAGAATGTGCTCTTTCAATATTTAACTTATTTAACTGCCTGACTCGGAGTGAGTTGTGTGCATTGCATTGAAAAAGGTTCCTAACCTGAAACATCTTGTGTAGATTTCTTGTGTGGAGGCTTTTTACACTAGCTTTTTTATATTGTTAGGTTGTTGGGTTTTTTTCATGTGGTCTAGCCTAGCGTCTTCAGTGCCAGATCTGAGACCATAATGAGCTCATTGGTAGGATTGTGAAGTAGGCCTGGCAGCGAAAGGGTTAACAGCTTCAATAGTTTATTCACACTACTTTGTTTTGTTTCTCCAGGAGGCTCAGAACATCATGGCTCTCACCAATGTGGACACGCCCCTCAAGGGAGGGCTCAACACGCCGCTTCACGAGAGCGACTTCAGCGGAGTTACGCCCAACCGCCAGGTCTCCCAGACGCCAAACACGGTCCTGGGAACACCGATGAGGACCCCGGGACACCCAGAGTCCGGTAAACTGGACAAACTTTTTTGACATTATGGCTGCTTTTGTGGATTATTTTTCTCATAGTTTACAGATTTACAGTGCTTTCAGTCTTGTGTGTTTTTACAGAAATCTGTGATGTTTTAGGTGCAGATAAAGAATTGGATAAAATAAGATGAACACTTGGTGAAAAAATAGATAGCCTAATTTGGGATGTTGGCATATCTTCAAAAGGGCTTCCAAATGCTATGTTCAATTTTGTAATAGTACAAACTTTCAATTTCTTCAAGCTCCCAGCATAAAATTTTCATTTCATTTCTGCTTTGTCTGTTGGAAGCAGCAGTATGTTTAAAACCTGGTGGCTCTTTGACTATAATGCTAATTTCAGCTTTTGACCAAGCTTTTGAAAGGTTGAACCTACTTCTTTTCTTTCCCTCTGTTGTTTCTGTCCAGCTGTCTTATTCTTTCCCCAAGATAGATAGCCTAATTTGGGATGTTGGCCTATCTTCAAAAGGGCTTCCAAATGCTATGTTCAATTTTGTAATAGTACAAACTTTCAATTTCTTCAAGCTCCCAGCATAAAATTTTCATTTCATTTCTGCTTTGTCTGTTGGAAGCAGCAGTATGTTTAAAACCTGGTGGCTCTTTGACTATAATGCTAATTTCAGCTTTTGACCAAGCTTTTGAAAGGTTGAACCTACTTCTTTTCTTTCCCTCTGTTGTTTCTGTCCAGCTGTCTTATTCTTTCCCCAGCACCTAATTTCTAGTGGTTAGAGTGCACCATAGTAGGTTATACTTTTATCTATCCCTCTTTGATTTCTGTCTGTCTTATTTTTTCCTTGCACTGAATGACCTTTTTTGTGTTAATTTGCTTCTCTTTCCTCATACTAAAAAAAAACCCCAACTCAAAGGTTTATCACATTCTTGACCTTCACAGGTATGACCCCACGGCAAGGCGGTGGTTTCCAGAGGCCCAACACTGACCAGTCCACCCCAATGTCCACTCCACTCAGGGATAAGCTCAACATCAACGAAGACGATGAGATGAACGGAGGGAATGTGTATCAGGTAGGACACGACTGTATTGTGTTGTTCTCTCTCTCTCTTCTGGCGCTGTGGTGTCATAAACGGTCAGCAATGCCGACAGCATGTTGTGTTGTTGAGAGGAGATGGGTGGTGGGAATGTATATGAAAGTATAAGAGATAGGGTAAGTCTTAAAAGCGTTTATCATACTTTCAGTAGTTGAGTTTATAAGGCATCTTCCACATCATTTTAAGGTAATATGGTCTGTATTTTTTATTTCATTAAAACAAACTATTTTGGAGCTGGGTTGTTTTTGTTTGGGGTTGTTGTTGGGTTGTTGTTGTTTTTTTGGGGGGGGGTTCAGTTTTAGAATATATTGTTCATGTTTTACATAATTAAAAGTTAACATACGTCATGTAAAGAGTTGTTTCTGTAACTCAGACATGATGAACTCTTTTGTACTATTTCAGCAGGTGGATCAGATGGACCTGCTGAGGAGAGGGCTGGCCGGCCTCCCCACCCCCAAGAACGACTACGAGATTGTGGTGCCGGAGGATGAGCAGGGGGCGGAGTCTGGTGGCCAGGGCGGTCGGCCCGCGGTGGAGGACCAGGCCGATATTGACGAGAGGGCCGATTCGGAGCGGGAGCGACTGCGACAGGAAGAGCTCAAGCTGAGGTCGCAGGCCGTGCAGCGAGAGCTCCCGCGGCCGTTTGACGTCAACACAAACATCATGAGGCCCTCGGGGCCCAACGACCAACCACTGACGGAGCTGCAGAAGGTCAGAGCTCTACTTTTGTTACCGTTAGATATAAATGCTGTCAACCACAAATGAGTCTTCTTCTCGATCGTATCACACTTGAAGTCCGGTATCTGTCATATATGGCTGTCCTGCTCAGTTCATCTGTGTGCTCGTACAGCTTCTCCTATAGTGTCAGTGGTTCAATTACCTCTCACAGCCTTGATAGTTTGCCAGCTGTGATTGACTGCAGTACTGACATGGCATCTGTTAAGAATACTACTTGGCTTTTGGGGGTCTACCACATTTTTAAAAAAAACATACGAGCTATGTCTACAGAGCTGTCAAGGGTTCAGCGGGTGAAATAGACGATCAAGGTTTTATTTATGAGGGTGTGATGTTGTTTGTTTTCCTGCAAGAACACTACGTCCAGGTAAATGCCCATATAAAGATCTGAAACGTGTTTGAAAGCTGCCAAAGATAACACAACTTTACCCTGGTTTTTACACTGTACCAGGACTTTGTGACATTTCTTTGGCTTTTTTTTTGCAGAATAGTAGTAACTGCCCCAGTAGTTCTCTAGTATCTAGCTGTCTCCCTGAGACAAGTTCCTGTCAAGTGTCGCTTTCATCATTTGTACTTATCTTTTAGACAGTTTACCTCAAACGTAGTCAGGTTCTTTGATTTTGACTCTTCCTCCTTTTCGTTCTATTTCTTCTGTTCCTCCTCTTCCTCCTCCTCCTCTCCTTTCTGCAGCAGCTGCTTTAATCATGAGTTACCTCGACTGACTGTTCTTCCTTCTCCACATGGAATATTTTCATATGCTCACCCTAATAAGGAAGAACCCATTGACATTTGACTTCTCACTTTGTTGAAAACAATTCAAAAGAATACAGTATCTTTTTGTGTTTTGATCTGCTTCTTCTCAAATTTGAAAATTTCATTTCTTCCCTGACTCTTTGTACACACAAGACTTCAAACAGACAGTTGTGTCATTGAAAAACTGCTGCTCAATTCACAATCTACTTCTGGAATTTTCCGTTAATTTTCTCAATCTTTTGTTTTCGCAGGCTGAAGAGCTGATCAAACAGGAAGTGCTGATCATGCTGCACCACGACGCCGTCTTTTGCCCGACAGACTCGCAGCTCGGAGCGGGCGGGGTGAAGGGACAGGCTCCACAGAAGGCAGCGGCCAACCAGGCTGCTCATTTGGCTTACCTGGACAAAAATCCGTACACAGAAGTGGACCAAGATGACATGGAGAAGGTGTGCTTTTTTTACCCCCAATGTTATGCCCCGTTTGTTTGTAGATCGTATTTCTCTTCCCCCCCCCCATCTCTTGGTGGTTCTAAACTCGAAAAGAGAAGGCCCTTTGGTTTGTTAACTACAGCCACTCTTGTCAGTGTGATTATTTAAGAGAACCTTTGAAAACAGCACATGGCTGCCTGTCAGGCAAGAGGTGATTCTACGTTCATGTACATTAAAAACAACTGCACTGTGAGGTGGAGATCTTAGTCAGTTACTCCCTGAGTTGTAGCAGGAGTGTGAGAAGAAGAAGGAGTACAAAGCATAAAGTTTAATTGATACTCAAAAGTTCATGTGTCTTTTTCACAAGAAGGTTCGTATTACTTCCAAGTAGCTCGCCTTAGTGTCTATAGCACTTACTTGTTCATTATAACATGTACCGAAATTTGTTTGGGACATGCATGCAGTGATTCAGCCTGATGCATTTCTGTCATTGACAAATTATTTGATTTTATTTCAACTAATTGTCAAATGATTTTGTTTCTTTTTGTCTTTGCCTGCCCAGGCTCGTGAGATGTTGCAGAAGGAGATGCTGGTGGTGAAGGAAGGAATGGGGCACGGGGAGCTCTCGCAGGAAGCTTTTGCTCAGGTTGGCTTCTATGAGTACTGTTGTGTTATAACTGATATTCAGTCATCTTTCTCTTGTCTATATGTCTTTGTATATGAAACTGAATTGAAAAAAAATAAATTTAACATTAAAAAGAACATTTCTTTGATTTTTGTATTTGCCTTTTTTGCTTCTAATGTGAGTTACTTTGGTTAAATTTAACCGTGAAGGGAAAAATGAAAATGTCCTACCACTTTTATTATTTTCATATGGAGTTCACTTTCTTCACAATATTTGGAGTTTGTTTTTTTTAGTTTGCTTTTGATTTTTTTATTGTCAGGCAAAACCCCCAGTTTTAATTTGTACAACTGTTTTACTTTTTTTCTGTGGCCTTCAGGTGTGGGAGGAGTGTTACTCGCAGGTGCTCTTCCTGCCTGGCCAGAACCGCTACACACGAGCCAACTTGGCAAGCAAGAAGGAGAGGATCGAGTCGCTGGAGAAACGACTGGAGGTCAGTTGGTGCGCTGGCAGTTCACGCCGACTCAAGGCTCTCTCTATACTATGTTTGTGTCATGCTGGAAATGTTATAACATTTTTTTCCGAAACGTCCACTTCTGTCTGTGAATGAACAAGAACTTATCAGTATATATAAACCAGGGAGAAACCTCAGATCATCAAATGATAACACCCTACTTGTGACACCTGTCAAATCATTCAAATCATATGGAGAGAGATCTTTCTCATATCTTGGTCCATTTATATGGAACAGATTACCCATGAAACTAAGACAAATAAGAACACTTGATAGCTTCAAAAGACATCTTAAACATTTTCTGTTCCTACAGGCCTATCCTTCATAAGCTTTTCACGTTATCTTTCATTATAGTTGTTCTGTTCCTATGTCTGGATGAAAATAGTCTGTGTGTATGTGTGTGTGTGCTTTAATGTATATTGCATGAGAAGAAAGATAGTAGTAAGAGAGGTTTTTGAAAAATGAGTATTCCAATGTAAAGCACATTGAGCTACTTTTTTAGAAATGCGCTATATAAATGTTATTTATTATTATTATTATTATTATTAATGAATACACCACGAAAACACCAGGCACTTTCTCTTCAGTCCTGTGTCATTGGAAAGTTAAGACATTTTTATCTCCCAGAGATTGATGAATGTTGGTAGATGAGGTACACCTTGAAGAATAATATTTATTTACTTTACTTAAAGTACAAAGGAGGAGATTGGTCAGGAGGCATCACTTTAAGGTTTTGTTTCTTTACTTTCTCTTCTTTCTGCCTGTTACTGTTTTTCCATTGTACTGAGTCACTTTCTTTGACACGTGCAGCACAAACAAAATTTTATTTTGCCCGAACTTAGAAATCATAATCGGAAATCTTTCCCTTTTTTTTTTTGCCGGGGGGGG
>NW_004797422.1:871081-878049 GCF_000002075.1 Aplysia californica
GGGGGGGCTTTCATTTTTGTGGAAGCTACATAGTTTCCAAGATTTCATATCTTAAGAAGGAAAAAAAAGACATGTAATGAAACATCATATTCTTTGTCCACAGAACAACCGGAACCACATGACCAAAGATGCCAAAAACGCGGCTAAACTGGAGAAAAAACTCAAAATCTTGTTAGGCGGTTATCAGGTGGGTGTCACACATGAGCCTTTGTCTGGTTTTCATCATGACTGGGTCGGATATGTAGATTGATGGGAAAAGACTGGAGTGATATCATTTTTAGAGCATTTGATCAGACTTATGTGTGGTTTTCAACTTGGTATGATGGGATAGAATCCAGAAGGGTGACATGAAATGACCTAGATAATGTACCGTATTTTTTGAGCTTTTTCTGGTTGTCTTCATTATATGATGGATATAGAATGGTGGTGGTAAAAGACAAAAGTGATATGGTTTTGTTGAGAGCCGAGAAATGAGATATATGAACCATGATTTACTGATGTCTGCCTGGGGTCTGGCACTTGAAGAAGGCGATGATAAGATAAAGCGTGTTTGTCCAAGTCATGGTCATGCTTGTAGCTGATGAATGTGAACAACACGTGTGGAGGAGTGGGGAATTGAGCCTGTCGAGGGTTGTTGGGTTGTTTTTTTCTCGTTGGTATTCAGGATTTTTTTATGCCTCTATCTTTGTCCTGACTGGGAACTTGGTGATTCATAGTAGAGATATGTCGTGTGTTTTGGCCTGTATATGCGCTTTAACTTTGAATTGTGGGGCTACTGTTTACAAAACAACACCTCATTTGTCCTCCCTTGTATCACTATCTTACTACTTGAAGGGTTTCTTGGATGCAGATGGTTGGAGGATGATGTAGCACATCTGGCTTATTATATCTTTCCTTCTGAATGGACTGCCTGCATCTACATAACTATATTAAGATTTGCAAAGGGAAAGATGAATATGGTTTTTTCGAAAGGACCATTTGAAAACGTTTAAATCTTTCTGCCCCTAGTTACCAAGAGTTACTCTTTTCAAGTGTATCATTCAAACTTTATACCTCATTTCTATAAGTTTCTAAGCTGAAAATGAAATGTAATAGGTTTCTGTGGATTGAAAGGGGGGGGGGGGGTGAGTAAGGAGGAGTAGTATAGATTCTATATCTGAATTGTGAGAAAATGGAAGAGATTGTGAGCATTATGTCTAACTTGATAATGAATAAATAGAATTTGTATAATGTATATATCCCCCACTGAACAGCAAGCTCTATGTACTTCACAATCTGTATCAATATCATTACCCCCAACAGACCTTAGAACACTCAGAAATGTTCTCGGCTTCTTGGAAAGCATACTTTTTTGTTTGTCCTCCCTTGTGGGGAGCTCAGGGTCAGGTGAAACAGCTGCAGGAAGTGACCGAGCAGATTAGACAGGCCGGCACGGGGAAATATGAATGTCTGAGCTGTAAAACTGGGAACAAAATTGAGTTGTGATTGTTACAACTTTGTGGCCTTCGTCTGTCCCTCTGGTGGCGAGCCCAGGGATTGGTGAAACAACTTCAGAAAGTGAATGAGCAGATAGAACACACCGCTGTGTCTGTGTAATTATTGTGTGTATGCTGAGGGAGGGGGGGGTATTGGGTGAAGTATGTGTCCAAATTGCAGAATTAATTAATTGAAAAATATTGAGTCATGAGCATTACGGTATGTCTTTAACTTGTCTGTCCTCCTTGTGGCGAGCCCAGAGACTGGTGAAACAACTGCTGGAAGTGGTGGAGCTGATAGAACACACCAGTGTGTGTGTGTGTGTAATTATTGTGTGTATGCTGGGGAAGGGAAGGGGTGGGTATGTATGTCCAAATTGTAGAATTGATTGAAATTGAATCATTTAGCAGTATAGTCATGAGCATTATATCTTGAACTTGTCTGTCTGTGTGTCCTAGTCATGAGCCCAGGGATTGGTGAAACAGCTTCAGGAGGTGACGGAGCAGACAGAACCCACCAATGTGTGTGTGTGTGTGTGTAAACCGGGGGAGTGGGAATGGGGTAGTGTGTGTCCAAATTGTAGAGCTGATTGAAACTGAGTCATGAGCAGTATAGTCATGAGCATTATATCTTGAACTTTTTGTCTGTCTGCCCTTGTAGTCACGAGCCCAGGGACTGGTGAAACAGCTGCAGGAGGTGACGGAGCAGATGGAACACACCAGTGTGGAACTCTCCACCTTCGAGCACCTCCGTCAACATGAGATCGGAGCCATTCCCAAGAGACTGGAGGTATGTGGAGCGTCTTTTGTGATTGTTTGTGCTCAACGTGCTGCTAACGTCAGTCGTCTTTGGATGGTTGTGGTTCGAATCTTGCTGGGTTTCTCAATCAGCTTTGTGATGGCCCGTCTGAGCCATTGCCACAGTTGGTGGTGTAGTAGTTTAACACTTTGCAGTCACACAGCCAGCAGTACAAAATACCCCCCACCCAGCCAGGAGAGCGACTGCAACGAACTTCTCGGGCCTGTCGCAGAACTGCGCCAGGTGACCAGAACTGATAGTTTTCATCGTCACGTTGTAGCGCCAAGTGACTGCAAAGTGTTAACTTCTTGCCATTTGCTTGAAAAGGATGTGTGTTCTATTCCCAAGTGGGAAAGTTTAAAAAAAAATTGTTCTCTCTATCCACCTGTTGGGATATTTTACTCTTCTCAGTACCTCTGCCAGTGCAAGATGGTTGCCTTTTCCTAGAGACTAGAGGTGTGTAGACATCTTTTATGTCTGGAGCACCCTGCTTACACCAGCTTGTGGGTGGTTGAAGTTTGAATCTTGCTGGTATAGATGTAGATCTCTACAAGCTTTGTGGTGACCAGAGTGGGTCATCACCAGTGTCTGTGGTGTAGCAGTCAAGCTCTTCGCCGGTACATGTGGAAGATGCAAGTTCGATTTCCAAGTTGGGACATTTTATTGTTATTGAGTCTCTTACATGTGCCAAAGACTCATCCTTTAAATTGTCATTTAATTTTTTCCTCTACTTCTTTTGTATTTTTGTCACTGGCTTGTGAACTGCTATTTCTGGGGTGCCTTGATAGTCGAAGCAGACTTTGTGCTGTTGAGGAGGCTAGAGAGGTGAGCAGAGTAAGCCTGATTCCCCGTTTCGACTTCTCTGTTGACATCCACCCCTTGGCGCTCATATGACTCTATGCAGTTGCGAGCACCGTAAAACCTTACTAAAACAAACAACGAAGGTATATGAATGTCTTTTTTATCTGTGTAGGGATTCTTGCCTTGATAAATTTTGTTCCCAAACTCTTTACTGTCAACAGGAGGTAACCATTGCCTTAATACTAATTTCTAAGCCTGGTTACTCATTTTTGGGGGGTTTTTTGTTTACTAATATTATATGTAGGCCGCCCTGCAGAATGGTGAGTGTTTTTTTAGCGTGGGAAATTAACGGTTAAAAGTCGTCGAGGTAGAATAAAAAAGTACTTGGAATAGCAGCTTTTACCTGAATACTCCTCATCCCCACCCCACCCCCACCCACCCCCTTTATTTCAGTCTCTCACCGAAGATGTACAGAGACAGACGGAGAGAGAAAGAGAACTACAAAAACGATTCGGAGAGCTTCAGCACAGGAAAGACATCTTGTACGACTGATCTCACACAAACATTCTGGAGTACTGAAATACAACAACAACAACAACAGCAACAACAATAAAAACCATCTTGTACAAATATTCTTATTGAAGCATTTTGTAGAATTTCAACATTTCAGCACTTTAAAAAAAAAAACTTTCTATTGTCGTATTGTGGATAGTTTTGCATTCTTCTGAATCTGTTTGGTCCTGTATCATGTTTGTTTTCATTTCCCCACCCTTTACTGAGGTAATGTCCATAAGCTTTGTTTATATTTTAGCGAGTTTTGTCGATATTTTTAGGTTGTTCTGGTCTGCATCCAGTGGGCATCTCAAATATCAAATCTTGGGGGGGGGGGGGGTTATATTTCATTGGATGTTCATGTGAAGTATTGTAAAGTGGGGTGGTCCTTGGGTCAGCTCTTTATTTTGTTTGGTTATGTTGTTTTGGGTTTGTTTGGGGGGTTTTTTTTTAAGGGAGGGGGTATGGGGGATGTTGTAATCTCTCAGATGTTTTACTTCCAAGTGAAAAGGAACAATAAAAGAATATGTTTCAACAAAAGTTTGTGTTGCGACTTTTCAGCTTTGTTGTAATGTTTCAGAAGGAAATGTTTTGTTCGGTGTTTATGTTACTATGATATTAACTATAATAGGTTTGCCTAAAAGTAACGTATGAACCTACTCGCCATGTTGAACTGCTTGACCTCTTGCAACACGTCAAGGTCATATTATATGTGCGGAAGATAAGTTTTACAAGAGAGTAACAAAAACAAAAAAGGAGGAGAGATAATGACGATAGATGTTTGCATTGATAGAAAAGGAGGAGCAAACCACACCAGAACACCTACCAGCCAACCATATTTCCCAAGGTTTGGAGGAACAATATATTATTATACATAACTTACGTATAGTGGAGATGAGACCCTTTGAAACAGTTTTGTTTTCTGTGCTGACTACTAACTGTGAACTCCTCATACATGTGCAAGGCACTTGAATTAAATGAATTCAATCATAAATCAGGGATGTAAATCTTCCGGCTTTTTCCGTTTTTTCCGGCCGACTTGCCATTTGGGCCCCAGCTTTTAACAAAAGTCGACTATAAACAATGCATATATACATATACAAATGTACTAAATAGAGATTATTTGTTGTATTAGTAGAGGGAAAGAAACAAATATGATTTAGTCTCACTGTATTCTTATTCCAATCAGTGTGCGCGCACCGTATATTTTCCGTCTTTTTTTTCCTAACCTGTTTACATTCCTGATAAATGAATTTTCACTTTGGTCCCGTTCTTTTCGCTACTACAACTTCTACAACTGCAACTAGGCTACTTGTGCAACTATTTGTTCCTGGTAACCGACAAAGTCTACCGGCGTCTGTGGTGCAGCTGTTAGGGGTATCGCCGTCATGCAGGTGACCCGAGTTCAATTCTCAAGTAGGGAGGGGTTTTTTTATTGAAGATCTCGATATTACTGGTGGGATGGTGTATCCATCTCAGTCCTGGTTGGCCCAAACAGATAAGGTCGAAGCCCGTCTCTCAAATTATCAGATTATTGTCGATGGGGGCGTAAAACACCTG
Organism: Aplysia californica; assembly: GCF_000002075.1. NCBI lineage: Eukaryota > Metazoa > Mollusca > Gastropoda > Aplysiida > Aplysiidae > Aplysia > Aplysia californica. Next base: position 876,269 of record NW_004797422.1, read on the forward strand.
CATTAAAAAGAAAAAGAAGCAAGCCAATAGACAGGTGACCTGAAATATTTCACTGGTTCTTTCCTATCAAACATAATAATAATAATAATGATAGTTATGGTAATAATATTAATGATGATAATAATAATAATAATAATAATAATAATAATAGCATCCTTATTAAATCTCTCTTTCTTTTCATTGTTTTATGCTAAACTCTAGTATGGGGGCTATCGTAGCCCAGATGTTTTAAGGTGTTTGCCTCTCATTCAAAGGTCCCGAGTTGGAATCCGGGTAGCGACGGAAACATTTTCTTCTCTAAAATTGTGTCCTTTCATCTCCTTTCCTTCCCTCAAGCAATGTTCTGTCGTCTGTTTTCGTCTCCACTTTCTACCCCCACCCCTCACCTCCTTTGCCCCCTCCTCTGGACTCTTAACTCTTTCTGCAGCCTTTCTACTGCTACTCCTTGGCTACTTCTTACTGCTGTCTTTCAGCCACACCTCTGATCTTCTGGTAGGAAAGATCTACACCTAGCATTCTCGAACAAGGGCGAAATATCTCGGAGGTTTCGTGTACAAGTTGCGCACGTTAAAGATCCTGGTGGTCTAAAATCAATAAGAGTAGGCTTCGGCCGCCACCCGGGCAAAATTCATAATTCCCTATCAACTGAAAATGTTTAATGTGTCCCACGTGCTCATAAGACCTTATGCAGTTGCGAGCGCCGTAAAACACTTACGAATAAAAAATCCCTACTACCGTAACAGTAACATCTCTAATAGTGGGTGGTTGGCGGGTGCTCTGGTGTGGTTTGCTCCTTCTTTCCATAAAATATATGTCTCTATCTCCCCTTCTTCTTTTTTGTGTTTGTTATTCTCCTGTAACACACCCAATCTCCGGCACTTATATGACCTTATTGTGTTGCAAGTGCCGAAAATCTCTTTCCTCAAACTCAAACCAGAGCTGCCATAGACCCATAGAATATAGACCAATCAACACACCGGACCTGCACGATGACCTTGTAGTACTACGTCACTGTTGCATCTAAATGAAATGTACGACGCAGTGGAATCGGGCGCTCGTCAATTTTTATTTTTAAAAAAAAATTTTTTTTGTTTTTTTTTTTGGGGGGGGGATATTTAGGGAGATATTGGTATCATATTAACGCCTGTTCATTTGCCTTGCTGTGGAGGAGAAAAAAAAATTACACTTTTTTATCTTGAATAGAAGTCAGGATATTTACGATTGAAGGAGGGTGGAGGCGCTTTGTTTCAGAGGTAACATTGGCGAGGACATGGCCGCCAAAGTTTGGTTACTTCTAAAGAGCTTGACAGTCCTTGAAAACTTACAGTTTACAGTAGTTTTTCTTCCTTTAATTAATCAACGTTTTTAGGTAAATTCCTTACAGTGATGTGCTTTTAAATGAACATGAAAGATGTTGATCCTGAGAACAAAAATTCGATCAAATTTGTCAAGCCAGCAGAAAAATGTCGGTATCTTTGATGTCATTATTTTGACGAGCGCCTGATTTCACCACGATGCCTCACATGTTTGTTATAGCAACTCTAGAATGCGGCTAAACCCCGGGTGTGTGACCCCGGGTAACCTACCTTCTGACCCCCAACGGCCTCTATCATCATCACTCCAACCGCCCCCACCCTTCAAAAACGGACGTAAATGTTACAATCTGACATGAGTGACTTGCCCATTTTCAGGACACACGCACGCACGCACGCAGTCGCACGCGTACATACACATAAACACACACACGCACACATAAACACACACACACACACACACACACA
>NW_004797422.1:880249-882089 GCF_000002075.1 Aplysia californica
TCTCTTTAAACAGAAAGGGGTGGGGGGAGGGCAACTAACGCTGCGTAACATGATACGTGATACGTTGTAATCTCAGCTGCTCTACTTTTAGGTGAAATGGGACCGTACTGACAGGTTGAAGACTACTGCTTGATATTTGTGTACTCAAGATTAATTATCTGCTGCTCGTTTGTTTTGGGGTTTGGTTTTTTGCTTGTTTGTTTGTTTGTTGTTTTTGTTGTTGTTGTTGTTGTTGTTGTTGTTGTTGTTGTTGTTGTTGTTGTCTGTTTGTTTGTTTGCTATCTTATCAATTAAATAAAATCACAATTTGTAGCAAGACATTTTTTCTTTACTGTCTTAAAATCCTCCCTCTAATAAACGAACCGATTAGTGATAGCGCGTACATGCCTCATGTGTTGTTTTTTTTAGTAGAGGTTTTACGGTGCTCGCAACTGCATAAGGTAATATGACCGCCAGGGCCTGCCTCATCATCATCATCATCCAGTGCCAGATATGCGACAGACATCGACGATCATGGTTCTCCATTCATTCCTTTGCTCGGATGCTCTATAAAAAAAGCTACGTTTCCCTAATCTTCCCCTTTTACCCATTTGTTTAGGTTACCCAAGTATGTTGTTCTGGGCCTGCCTCATGTGGGCACAAATTATAGGTAGATGTTCGGCGACTAAGCAGATACTGAAGCGGGATGTCGGGGAGTAATTGCGCGTTGTTTTTATGTATGTTCGCACTAAAGAATGCCTACATCCCAGTGGAGAGACAGCAGACACATTCGAAACTGTCTAAGAAGTTCACGCATTGTCGAGGAGGAAAATGGTCGTTTCAGACAGGTGGCGTCTTACAGTGTCATCTTCTCCTTTTTTTTTTTTCAGGTGTCAGGTCTGGAGCAGACATTAACGATCAAGGCACCTCACGCCTGCCTGTTGTCTGTCTTCTTGATCAGCTCGGGTTTTCTCTATGTGTTATTCGTTGCAAAGTTGCTCAGACCATCTGTGTGTTATTCTTTGTCTTCCTCTGCTATTTTTTCCGTTTATCTTTCCACACAGCAGCAGTTTCTCTAGTCCATTTGATCTACTTACGTGGCCAAATAATCTCAATTGTCTTTTTCTGATGGTTCTGACTATTTAATGGATCTTTCACATCCTGCCATTTGGAGCACTGCTCTCTCACAGTGTCATCATTATTTTATTTTTTTAAATCCTTATTTTTGTGTAAATGTTTTACAGTGCTCGCAACTGCATACGGTCATTTTAATGAGAGCGCGGGACACATTAAACATTTTCAGTCGGTAGGAATTTTGAATTTTGCCCCGAGGGCGACCGAAGCCTACTCTTATCGATTTTGGACGACCAAGGGATCTTTAACGTGCGCAACTTGCACACGGGATCTCGAGATTTTTCGCCCTTGTCCGAGACGGCTAGGTGTAGAACTTAGCTTCCGTAAGATCAGGGGTGTAGCTGAAAGACAGCAGTAAGAAAGAGCCAAGGAGTAGCAGTAGAAAGTCTGCAGAAAGAGTCAGGAGCCCAGAAGGAGTGGGGGCAGAAAGTGGTGACGAAAGCAGACGACAGAACATTTTTAGAGAGCAGGAAAGGATGTGAAAGGAGAAAATATTAGGAAAGAAAATTTTCCGTCCCTATCTGGATTCGAGCCCGGAACCTATTTAATGAGAGGCGAACACCTTAACCTCTAGACCACGAGAGCCCCCTTGTCATGGTTATAATGTTTTTAAAAAATACCTGGGAGGATATGAGGAGCTGGTCGTTTGTAGAGGAGATGAAGTCTTATACAGGATAGGTGGTCATTAGAGCGGGTTTGACTATATTCTATAAAATATGTGTATATA
>NW_004797422.1:883165-886723 GCF_000002075.1 Aplysia californica
CAATTGCTTTCTCCCCTCCCCATATTTCTCCACCACACTCTCTCTCCTCTCTTCCCTTCTTTCTCTTCTCTCCCGCCTCTGACCCCTCCCCCCTTCGTTAATCTCACACTTCTTTCTCCTCCTACCACCACCCCGTCCTCAATCTCCCCCAAAGCCGAACACACACGCCCGCAAAACCGAAAACAATTCTTTCTCTTCTTTTTCTTCGGTTCAAGGAATGAAAGTTTTACTTGCTTAATATATCTTAACCAGTTTCTTTAACTGACGACATGTTTTAAGATGCTTCTGTCTAGTGATATTCTTTCAACACTCTAGGAACCACGACTAAGTTTTGTTCGCCATGTCTTCCAACAACTGTCCTCAGTTTGTAAAAATGAGTTTGTGAAGTCACATTTGCTGCTCATAATAAGATGAGCTACAGCTTGTTTAACCGTACGCCAATGGTTGTATTTTTCACATTTTGGAATGCATGTAGTGCTTAGATCTCTTTGAAACTTTCAGTATTTCTCAAAAAATCATTGTGGCAGACTGCTATGCAAAGCGTACGGATCGGACTAACGAGTAAATTCCCTCTTTGGAAAGTGGTGGCACAGAGTTCCCCATCGTCGTATGGATACGATACTAAAACACAACGTACGGATAGGGTTAAGGAACAGAGTCTGCTACTAGCTAATTCAGACAAAGAAAATGATGGGCGAAAGGGGGGGGGGGGTAGCCCCAAATGTCTAGAGCTGTTGTCCAACTACTTGAAAGTTTGCAGCCCTCATGTCGACCAAGATAAAAAGAGAGGCCAGCTTAGCAACACGGGGGACTTGGGGACTGCAGAGATAAAGGCAGTTTGGAATCCGTGAGATAGTTCTAGCCTACCGTGAGAGCGACCGGACAGTAACTGTTGCTGTTGCACTCCAGACTCTCTCTCCCTCTACGCCTCAAGTTTCGGACGACGTTCTGGAAGTGGGGCTCTGTTACTTCCAGACAGACAGACTGACAGCCTAAAAGTGGAAGTTTGTGACAACGTGGAGGCAGAGGATACGTCCCTTTTACGCCAGTTGTGATACAAGGTAAGTTTGTAAACTTTGTACCTAGTGATATTTTATGACGGCAATGTGTCGGTCTGAAATTGCGAGCAAGGGTTAACCAATTGTCGGAGGACAGGTCCCTTTTTTGCCTCGTCAGTTTGGATACGTGCAATTTTGTTTTCTTTTTACTTGGTGTTACTAAGTGACGACAACGTTTCATTAGTATCCAGTTAACCCCTTCCGCCTCGGGTTCTCCGGGTGAACGGAATAGAAGCTAACTACTGTGTAACATAAATCTCGGTGTTTATACCATCACAGTAAGTGGCGGGTGCTCTACTGCGTTTTCCCCCTTCTTTCCTATCAATCATTATTGTCCTTATCTCTCCTCCCTCTCTTTGTGTCTATTACTCTCTTGTAACACCGCTAATCGTCGGCATTTTGACCGAATTGTGTTGCAAAGTGTAGCAAAACTCTTATTGAACTAGAGCAACACAATAATTTTTATTTGCAGTCGCAAAGGTACACTGTCCTTTTTAGCTTGATCTTTTAGATGGTATTTTCTTTACCTTTTTTCTTGGAGGGGAAGGGTGTGTCGAACACCATACCCCCCCCCCCCCCTCTCCCTAACATTTGCTGATATACCCTTTCCCCTCCCCTTCTGTGCCTTAAACATTCCCTTTCCTGACCCTTTCATTGTAAACTACAACGAAATTTAATCCTAGAAATAAATGAAACAATAGATCTCCAAACACTGATAAGTTATCTAAGAGGCCTCTGAATTCAAAGTCCGTCTCCGACAGCACAGAACCAAGTGACTGGAGAGCCTTAGAAAAGCCTCAAAATAATCCAAATTCAGAACGTTTTGTTGAAGATTCGAACCAGTGCCATCCCCTCCGTAGTTCAGCATGATGCCAACTGAGCCAACGGTGCGCCAACCAGAACAGAATGAAAATTGATACGACTAATGTTTTTCCCATGACTTTCTCTACTTTCTCTAGTCTGGATGGTTTGGGTACCACATTAATTCTCAGAATGAAAATGTCTCTCTCCCACACCAACAGTGCATTCAAAGTGTATACAAGAACGGGAAGTATATTATTTGAGCTTGAAGCACGAACTGACAACCACAATTTTTTGAGAGACGACGATGCTACTGCGGTCCAGCTTGGAAAACAATTTTAAAACTATTTCTTACAATTTTTACAGCTGTCCGAAATTTTGCCAAGTCGCTACCTTAGAATTACAAATTTCTGTCTCCCACTTTGGGCCGTTTTGAGTTACTAGACCATGAAGATAGAAACTAAATGCTCTATCTGCTCTATCAAAATTATAAAATAATTCGGAGTCATTATCAAGATATTCGAAGATTTGCATTCGAAAAGGCTTGATGTATTGTGTAACTCGAAATATTTTACGTTAAATCTCTTAAAACCCGGTACAAAGCAAGACTATTACAGATTTTCTGAGACGAGACCACAAAAATCGAGCTAGGAAGATAATTTTCAAACTATTTCATACAATTTCTGCAGCTGTCCGAAATATTTGCCAGGTGTCTTTCGAATTCAAAAAGAGAATGCCCTTGAATGTTAAAGATTTTCAGAGACTATGCTATAGAGCTATTGCTAGGAAGACAATACTTTCAAAACGTTAAACAGCATTTCTATGTCTGTTCTCGTAAGTTTGATTTCTTTCGAAATAGAAGATAGATTGTCCATCATCATTTTGCCTCTGTGCTCCTGGTATTGGGAATAGGCCGCCCAGACGAGCATTCCACTAGGCTCCGTACTGGGCGACTGTCTCCTTGTTTTCTTGTTTTAGTTTAGTAGAGTTTTTACGGCGCTCGCAACTGCATGAGGTCATATGAGCGCCAAGCGGTGGATGTCAACAGAGAAGTCCTTACAGGGAATCAGGCTCACTCTACTCACCTCTCTGGCTTCAACAGTACAAAGTCTACTTCGACTATTTAGGTACCCCAGAAATAGCGGGTCACAAGAGAGTGACAAACATACACAAGAAGCAGAGGAAAAAATGACGATAGAAAGGATTAGGAAAGTTCCCTTTGCGGTTCAGGCACAGTTATGAGCATGGCATTGATATATCAGACCATTTACACCTCTACTGAGTATAAGAACGTGTTCATATACCCCTTTTGGGAATGGCCTAAAGCCACTTCAGTCAGTAGCACTGCCCTGGTGGGGTCGTCGTTTGTCTCCAGCAAGGAGCATAATCGTTAGCGTCGCAAATAATCCACAAGTTCATTTCAGTCTTTAACTTTAACAGGGTCGAAGGCTTCCTTGTTTGACAGGGTAATCAAAGTGAGACAAGGAACCAGATAGAGCTGTCACGCAAGAATCTTACTCGAGGCGGCAACACTGAGTTGTGAATGGAAACAAATCCTGAATTCATAATGATTGTTCAACAGCCAAAATAATCGGGAAAGTATCTCATTAATTATTTATTCCAACTAACAATGAATTCAATTAATTATAGATGTAAAAACACAAACAAAAAGCAAAGAAGCAAGAGGGAAAAAGGTGGG
>NW_004797422.1:886823-889395 GCF_000002075.1 Aplysia californica
CCCCCCGATCCCGCCAACCTCACATTTTTTAGGTGGACTCTAACAATCCAATTGTTAGCTTACATAATCTGTGCTTGTGACTGTTCACGGGAGAGACCCGAAAGGGGTGAACAGGGTACGGGACTCACCTTAAAATTATGTTAATGTATAGGGCCTTAGTCTATGGGGGTATTTTTTAAAGTTTTAGTAAGTGTTCTACGGCACTTGCAACACTATAAGGTCATATAAATGCCGAAGATTAGAGGTGTTTACAAGAGAGTAAGAAACACAAAAAAGAAGGAGGAGAGACCAGGACGATAGATGTTTGATAGGAAAGAAGGAGCAAACCACACCAGAGCACTCACCAACCACCCACAAGGGTGTATTTGACCTCGGCGATGTTCCCAAATTACGGAAAGGAAGCAGTGGTATTTGATTATGTAGACGCTTCGCCCATGTGGGCTACCTCTTTTGATTATGTAGAGAACTATTTATATCCTCAATGGTTGACTCGAGATAACTGTTTTAGTCACAAACTGGTGTCTCTCCTACTTTATATGTGAGACAGAGTGGTGGAATCAGGCTCTCGTCAAAATACTCAAAGTGAAGAAACTTGCATTTTTCCGCAGGTTTATGAATTTTTATCAAATTTTTGTTTTTTGGGCTCAACACCTTTCATGCCTATTAAAGAACTGATCTCTGTGGAAAATTTTCTGAAAAACGTTGATTAAAGGCACTAAAAATGTAAATTTTCAGTTACCACGGACTCCTAAGCTAAGGAAATAAATAATCTTTGGCGGCCATTTTCTCACTAATTTTACCTCTGAAAATAGATGACCTCCCCCTCCTTCTTTCGCAAATATCTCGACTTGTATTTAAAATAAATGGATATTTTTTTCACCAAAATAATGACAATTGAACAAGCTTTAAGATGATACCAAAAACTCTACCTGCCCAAAAATTGACGAGAGCCTGATTCCACCACGCTGCCTCACATATAATTACTTTCTGTCTTTTTAAACTACTCATTGAGCATATGCATGCATACCCACAAAAACACCCCATACAACACCCATGTCAAAAAACAGTGTTATGTTTTAGTGGAGGTTTTACGGCTCTCGCAACTGCATAAGATGAGCGCCAAGGGGTGGATATCAACAGAAAAGCCCTTACAGGGAATCAGGCTTACTCTGCTCACCTCTCTAGCTTCAACAGCGCAAAGTCTACTTTAGCTATGAAAGGCATCCTGGAAATAGCCGGTCACAAGAGTGTGACAAATATACAAAAGAAGTAGAAGGAAAATGACGCTAGTAAAGATAAGGAAAGAAAAAGCAACTGTTCCCTGTTGCAGTTCAGGCACAGTTATGAGCATGACAGTGATGGATCAGCCCATTTACAATTCTACAATGCATTAGAACAAGTTAATGTCCCCCTTAGGGAATGGCCTAAAGACACTTCAGTCAGTGGCACCGCCCCCCCCCCCCCCCGGAAGAGGGGGTGGGGGGTTAAACAGTGTTAGTTACATACAACACCCGTGTTATAAAACTGTGTTTTTTTTACACACATCACATCATCATCATCATCTTTGCCTTTCTCACCCTGCACCAGGGTATAGGCCACGGACAGACACCCTCCACTTTTCTCTATCCTGGGCTAGCCTCTTGATGCTATTCCATGTCTTCCCACTTTTCTGTACATCGATTTCTGTGATTCTTCTCCAGGTTCCACGAGGTGTTCTCCTTGATCTCCTGCCCTGTGGGTTCCAATCCAAAACTTTCTTTGTTATGCAGCTGCCTGACTTCCTGAGAGTATGTCCAATCCATCGCCACCGCTTTCTTCCTACCTCATCTCTGACTGGGATCTGTCTTGTTTTCTTTAACACTTCCATATTGGCGACCCTGTCTGTCCATCTGATCCTCAGTAGCTTTCTTAGACACCTGTTCAAGAAAACCTGGATACTCTTTATACAGGTCTGTGATGCGTTCCATGCCTCACATCCATACAACATGACCGACTTCACGTTTGAATTGAAAATCCTTAGCTTTGTTCGAAGTGAGATATCTCTGGTCTTCCAAATCCTATCCAAAGATATGAAAGCAGCCTGTGCTTTTCCAATGCGGACACACAACACACGTGTCGTAAAACAGTGTTCGTTACACACAATAGGACGTTTAGCAATATAGTTTTATTTACACACAATGAACTTGTCGTAAATCAGTTTTATTTACACTTAACCCACGTGTGATTAAACAGTGTTATTTACTCTTAAGACACGTGTGAAAAACAGTGTTATTTACACTTAACACACGTGTCATAAAACAGTGTTATTTACACTTAGTCTTAACGCACGTGTGATTAAACAGTGTTATTTACACTTAACCCACGTGTGATTAAACAGTGTTATTTACACTTAACACACGTGTCATAAAACAGTATTATTTACACTTAGTCTTAACGCACGTGTGATTAAACAGTGTTATTTACACTTAACCCACGTGTGATTAAACAGTGTTATTTACACTTAACACACGTGTCATAAAACAGTATTATTTACACTTAGTCTTAACGCACGTGTGATTAAACAGTGTTATTT
>NW_004797422.1:889495-890602 GCF_000002075.1 Aplysia californica
CCCTCCCAACCTCCATCCCACCATCTCCTTACGAAAAAATCTGTTTATGTTTCCACGTTACTATTTCATACGCAGGTGTGAATTGGCTTTCAGTAATTACACATTGTCTATTATAACATGAGTGGCCGCATGTTCGATCACGGCAAAGGTGGGTGATTGGCGGGTGCTCTGGTGTGGTTTGCTCCTTCTTTTCTATCAAACATCTATCGTCCTTATCTCCCTTTTTTCTTTTTTATGTTTGTTACTCTCTTGTAACACCTCTAATCTTTTGGCGCTCATATGACCTTATGCAGTTGCGAGCGCCGTAAAACCTCTACTAAAAAAACCCAACGCACACAGCCTCTGAACAACCCGCACTACACCATAGCCCAAGGGCGAAAAATCTCGGGAGGTACCGTGTGCAAGTTGCGCACGTTAAAGATCACTTAGTGGTCTAAAATTGATAAGCGTAGGCTTCGGCCGCCACCCTAACAAAATTGAAAATTTCCTACCAACTAAAAAAATTAGATGTGTCCCGCGCGCTCGTATGACCTTATCCATTCGCGAGCGCCGTAAAACACTTACCAAAACCAAAAAAAGAAAGAATTTTAAAAAATACCATAGCCCTTGCTGAGGATCTTGTTCAACGCTTTTGTAAGTGTTTGGTTGTTTGTTTATTTGTTTGTTTTGTTTGTTTATTTGTTTGTTTGTTTATTTTGTTTGTTTTGGTACGTATGAATACTATATGTTAGTTACCAAGCTCTTGATGTAACTGATTTTATTCGAATTGTTATTACCTGCTATCCTCTGGTCATGCTGCAGGACAGGACCGAATCAAATTATGGGAACATTTGCGTAAAGCGCCTTTCCCAAAGGACGCAAAATCGGACTGAGCTGAGTCTCAAACCCCAAAACCTGCTGTCTCATGACAACGAGTCCAGATCTTAACCACTAGACAACCGATGCCGCTTTTATTTGCTTTATATTCCCAACCAGACATTGCGAAATGTAGTTATTAGCATCAACGTCATTGCTGATAAAATGAAAGAAAAAAAAACAAGAAGAAGAATTAGGACTAAAATCAATATGCACCCAGAACAACGTAAGAGCTGTACGGATTGGAAATGG
>NW_004797422.1:890702-892432 GCF_000002075.1 Aplysia californica
CTTAGTCTTAACGCACGTGTGATTAAACAGTGTTATTTACACTTAACCCACGTGTGATTAAACAGTGTTATTTACACTTAACACACGTGTCATAAAACAGTATTATTTACACTTAGTCTTAACGCACGTGTGATTAAACAGTGTTATTTACACTTAACCCACGTGTGATTAAACAGTGTTATTTACACTTAACACACGTGTCATAAAACAGTATTATTTACACTTAGTCTTAACGCACGTGTGATTAAACAGTGTTATTTACACTTAACACACGTATCATAAAATAGTATTATTTACACACAGCACACGAGTGTTAAAACAGTGTTATCTACGTCTTGCCCAGAAGGAGATTAGAATCATTTGGCAGGCAAACGGCAAGTTTAGTCCGACACTCTCTGGTTTAGTGTACCCAGATCAGATCAATGAGCTAGTCTGGTGTCAGCTGTGGCTCATCGTGTACGGGGATATGTCAGCTGTCCGTTTTTGCGACAGTTATCTCTCTGGCATTATAGGAGGTGCGCTCTTTTTGGTGTCCTTCAAATTGTTTGAATTCTAGGTTGGGGGGGGGGGGATTTAAAAAAAGAATATTTTAGATAAAGGGGAAAGTAAACGACTTACTGTCCCCAGCAGAGATAAGAAACATTCCATCACCAGTACTTGAAATGTGTAACGGAAAGTTCTTGAAAAAAGTGACAAGTTCGACTCGTTGATATCTAGCTTGACACCAGAAAGGTCTCGACCTCTACTAGTAGGTCGTGTTACCAATGCGGCTACAGCTGGGTCCTCAGAGAACTCTCATGTGAGCGTGACACTGTGAAACTTTAGTCTCACATTTATTGTTTCCGGTAATAATGCCGGGTGCCCATTGGCATGATCGGATCGGATCGAATCGGATCGGATCGGGTCTGATCAAGTTGGATCGGGTTGGGTCGGGTCGAGTCGGGTCGGATCGGGTCGATCAATGGCGGTTTCAGTGCCCACTGGGAATAGACCCCTCCCTTATTGTGGTACATTTGGCAACAATTCAAAACTCAGACGGCCGGGTGATGTTACAAAACTCATTGTTCACAACACAGTCATTTCCTTCCATAATGGTTTCAAGTACCGACTGCCGTACGTTGCGATTGCTGTGCTTGGATTTCTTGAATCCCACAGACATGAGAAAGATTTATAGTTTTCTACATTTATCACTACCAGCCTCTTCAAATCTACAGTCTCCATTACATATTCTACACGGAAAAGCAACAACAACAGGAACAACAACAACAACAACAACAACAACAACAACAACGACAGCAACAACATCAACATCAACAACAAAGATAACGCTGACCATGTGACTCGTAGGCTACAATCCTTATGATTGGCTACACACTGCAAAATCCAACGGCTACGCCCAGTGCGACTAGCGTCCTTGAAACACAAATTATGCATATGTGCGCATTTGATCGTGACGGTCAGTGTCGAATGGGGTCAACTGTGCCATAACGGTTGTTTTTGTCCATTCATGAAGGAAAATATGGCTGCCCCTGACTGAATCAAAAGAACCAAACTGACACGTTGCACTGGGTATAAAAATATAAAGAGTTCCATTTAGTGACAAAAACAGACCTTTGTGTTTGGTGATAACCTTCTGAAGCTATTTGACTAGAGCCCAGCTGTTGACTTATGAAATAGCTGCACGGTGTGTGATAATGTCAGCTGGGAGTCCGAGAAAATTGTTTGTTCTT
>NW_004797422.1:892532-894210 GCF_000002075.1 Aplysia californica
ATGTAACGTTATCATCATCATCATCATCATCATCATCATCATCATCATCATCATCATCATCATCATCATCATCATCATCATCATCATCATCATCAAAATCAAGGTATATCCACATTTGTATTTATTGTAATGACTTTTGAAGATGGTTTCGTTATGGATTTTTTGTATGCATGCATGTGTGTGTGAGGGGGGTATATACGCTTGGTTCTGCTGGCTTTCACATCATCATCATCATCATCATCATCATCATCATCATCATCATCACCATCGTCATCATCACCATCATCGTCATCATCATCATCATCCTCATCATGACCCCGGTTCGAATCTCTAGTAGGACGTTTTCCAATTTGCGCTATTTAGGTGGGTGGTTGACGGGTGCTCTGGTGTAGTCTATTTCTCCTTTCCTATCAAACATAATCTGTCTTCTGTATGTATCTTTTCTCCGACTTATCTTTGTATATTATTTATCTCTAATAATACCTCTGATCTTCGTCGGCACTTATCCATTATCTATTTGTGGTGGCCGAATTTTGCTATTCAAAAGGATTTTTAATGGCTGCATCGATCGACTTGCGGTTTTCGCCCTCTTAAAATATTCTCCTGATCGTTACGCCCTTCGTTTATTCAGTTTTGAGACAGTTTTGCTGCAAAAAGCTAAATTTCTTTATTCCGCCGATCGCTTTTGTAGGCCAACGCTTTTGTCTCTGTAATTTTAGAAAATCCGCAAGGTTTGTTTATTTCAAGTCGTACTTCCGTTCGATTCTATTGCGCATTGTCGCGCAATACTGGACACTATTTTAAGTGTGCGACCCGTAAGGATCTAGCCTCATGTTTCCTTTTTTTACCGATGATTTTCAGTTGATATTAATGCACCGATCATTCTTTCATCGAAAGGGGACCCAGCTAGTGTAACCTATTTGTGTTGCAAGTGCCGTAAAACTCGTACTAAACCTTTGTTTAAAAGCGTTGTTTGAGAAGTTTCATAACCCTTCACTCCTTTGACTCACCCGTATAGGAGAAGTACGCTAACTGAAATTTCCTTTTTTTTAAACAAGCAGAGTTAAAAGACTCTGGGATACAGAGAGCATCGTTGCAGCCTGTTACACCCACACACGCGTTCATCCACATGAGTTGCATTCCGTCTCTACCACTAAAGTAACCATTAGTCTATGGGTGGTTGGCGGGTGCTCTTGTGTGGTTTGCTCCTTCTTTCCTATCAAACATGTATCGTACTGATCTCTCCTCCTTCTTTTTTATGTTTGTTGCTCTCTTGTAACACCTCTAATCTTCGGCACTTATATGACCTTATTGTGTTGCAAGTGCTGTAAAACTCTTACTAAAACTAAACGTCTATGGTTAACTGAGATTTCTGTCCTGAAGATACAAGGTCCTACCCAGGAGAGTCGGGAATCGAATCGAATCCTCCACTATTTTTTTGTTTTCATTTGTGGGTACCGAGCGTCTGGTTGTTGACCCAAGGCCTTACATTTGGGCCTTGATACTTTGGTATCTACCTTTGAGGACACGTTCCCAAATGTTTAGTGGCACGACGGAATATTCCGAACTGAAACTGTAACAGACCTCTTGACCCATGAAGATACTAGTAGAAAATACCAAAACCCCATTATCCCCACCCTCTGCATCCCCCCACCCCTCCCCCCAAATATCCACCCCC
>NW_004797422.1:894310-895320 GCF_000002075.1 Aplysia californica
TCCTTTCAACCCACCACTACATGCCCCCTTCCCAACTCATTTTTCTTCATTCTGACCCCTGACCTATCTGAAGTTCTATTGAGTCGTCTTATCTACAAGTTCAAGAGTTCCCAGCGATATGATTTAAAGGATTCTGTATTGTCTCCGGCGTCCTGCTTTGAGATGTTTCGCAACAGCCAGTTCACATTTGTATACGATTTTTGTCCTTCTCAGCCTAAACTGCAAAATGGCAGTGACAGATTTCTGATTTTTACCCCAACTTTTTATCCGAACGTGGAAATCAAAAGAGTTTGCGTATGCATGTGTATGTGTGTGAGAAAGGGGGGGGGGTAAGCAATTGACATGTGGAAACATTTTTTTTTAACTTTGAAAATGTGACTTCTTCTTAAGCTCACTCTTTGTTATGAGCTGTTTTCACTGTTATTAAACATGGATATAGGCCAAGAAAGCACTGAGCGTGGCGATTCGCTTTCCCAGCGCTGGCAAACTGCGTCAAGTTATTCCTGTCTTAACAAAGCAGAAGACAAGATTTATAAGAGAGTCATAGTCCCCGATTCGATCCTTCCGACTAGCTAAATCAATGTGCACCGATGTTAAGACGAGGTGCCAATCTGTGTGTGGTCTTGTAGCTCGCCACCACAAGTGTAGTGATCCCATAGTGAACGACTTACCGGCACTGTATCAACACGGGCTGATAAACTCGTGATCTGTTTGCTGTGACTTATCTTGTTGTTGTTGCTGTTGTTGTTGTTTTTGTTGTTGTTTTTTGCTATTGTTGTTGGTGGTAGTGGCGTTTTCTTTTTGTTAATTGTTGTTGTTGTTGTTTTGTTGATAATGACGTTGCTGTTGCTGTTGCTGCTGTTCTTGTTCTTATTGTTCTTTTGCTGTTGTCGTTGTTGTTATTGTTGTTGTTGTTCTTCTTCTTCTTCTTCTTCTTCTTTTTTTTTTCTTCTTCTTCTTCTTCTTCTTCTTCTTCTTCTTCTTCTTCTTCTTCTTCTTCTTCTTCTTCT
>NW_004797422.1:895420-898233 GCF_000002075.1 Aplysia californica
AGATTTACTCACACGCACGCACACACACACACACACACACACACACACACACACACACACACACACAAACACACACAAACACTGTAAAAAATTTTAAAAACCCACAATCATTCATTGACAGCATAAGTACTTATTTTTGTGTCAACCAGATATGTGTCTCAGATTTAGCTCAGCATACACCCGATGTATAACAAAAACACATACTCATTGATTAACAATATACATACCTATTTTCGTGCCAATCAGACATATTTCTCAGATTTAACCCAGCAAATATTTGATTAATAATAAAAGCCCACACCCTTTAATTAGCAACATATTAAGTACCTACGTGTGTGCTAATCAGATGATATATTTCTAAGGTTTAGCCCAGCACACATTCATATTAACACACACATTAATTAACCACATAAGTATTCATTTTCGTGCCAATCGGGTATATTCTCAGATTTAGCTCAGCACACACTCGACTGGTGATAAAACCACACACCAATTAATTATTTTGGGGTCAACCGAATTTGTGACTAGTATTTTGTCACACACTCCACTGATTCACATAGCTGATTTTCATGTTTTATTGAACTTGGATTTAGCCCAGTTCTAGCATTGTTAACTCTTTATGTACCTGGAAGACACAAAATAATAATAATATAATATGTAATAGAATTATAATTGTCCTTGTTTGTTTTGGTGAGTGTTTTACGGCGCTCACAACTAAATGCATCATATGAGCGCGCGGAGCACATTAATTGAACATTTTCAGTGTGGTAGGAACTCAATTTCAATTTTGCGCGGGTGGCGGCTGAAGCCTACTCTTATCCATTTTTGAACCTTCAGGGGATCTTTAAAAGCGCAAACGACTTGCACTCGGGCCTCCGAGAATTTTTTTCCCCCTTATCCGAGAAGGTTATATGTTAGACATAACAATATGTCCGACCCGCAGCATATCAAAGATAATGTTGCGACACATTTGAACCATCATACATAACTTACAAGCACATTATTTTCACATTTCATTCTGATTTTGAATCACGACGCGGTGGAATCAGGCACTCGTCAATTTTAGGGCATATGTAATTATTGATGTCAACTACAAGCTCTTTAATTTATCTTGCTTTCAATGAAAAAATGCCCATTTATCTTGAACAGAGGTTAGGGGTCGCCAGGTTTCAGAGGTCAAATGAACGAGAAAATGGCCTCCAAAGTTTGGGGATTTTTCAACATTTGAGAGTCCTTGGAAACTGAAAAATTACAGTTCATTGGGACTTAAGAGGACGTTTTCCCGTAAAAATCTTCACAGAAATATTTGTTTTTGAAATGTTTTAAAAAGATGTTGAGCCAAAAATAGATTTAAAATTATCAAAATTATTGCCAAACCAGTGGGAAAAACGCCTTTTTCTTCGATTTCATTATTTTTAGCTGTTTGGTTGGGTTTTTTTCCAAGAGTGACTAAACAACGCATCTTCAAGCACTGTCGCAGAATGCGTATTCTTAAAGAGTTACAAATATGGGTGGCTGGCAGATGCTCTGGTGTGGTTTGCTCCTTCTTCATACATGGATGGCTGGTGCCTCTATAAATAAATCATTGATGGTCTGGTCCTTTTTCCCTATCAAACATCTATCGCTACTATCTCTCCTCCTTTTTGTGTGTTTGTTACTCACTTGTAACACCTCTAATCTTTGTGGCACTCATATTACCTTATTGTAATGATAGTGCCGTAAAACATGTAGTAAAAAATCTTGTTTCTAAAGCAGTGAAAATGCGAGCCATCACTTCACTGTGGAAATTTGTAGTTTGGCACAGAACGTGTTAGCATTGGCAATGCATGCTGTGTGTGTGTGGTGAAAAATCAATAGCGTATTATATTATTGTCTCTGTTTTTAACATCTGTCTACCATGTGGGAGTGAGATTATACGGGAAAGAAGTTCGTGCTAATGTCACAAGCAGAGCTTTAAGCGAGTTGCTCGAGTTGCTCTTGACAGCAGCTTTTGCTTATAATCATACTAATACCACTACTAATAATAATACTAATACTGTATGAAAAGCAACAACAACAAGAACAACAAGAACAGCAAGAACAATAACAACAACAACAACAGCAGCAGCAGCAGCAACTACAACACATCCAACCCTAGCCCTGCAATGTGGGGGTGGTTAAAAATAAAAATGAACATCTGCATCTTAAAAAAAGAACGTTGAGAAACGTTCTACTAGTTGATTCAAATTTTTTTTTAAAGTTATTTCAATTGCTGAACTATGCATAAAGGGTTTGCCCGAATTTACAAGTGTAGCCAGTGCAATGACCGCGACTTTCAACATCGTAATGTGCTTACCAAGGATTGTTATTACTCTGTGATGTGGGAATAATTCCTCTTTCGGATGCCGACACCAGGTTCGGAACATAATGTTATAACTATCTTTATTACAATATCATTATGTGAAATGCACAGGTTTCTTTTTCTTTTTCTAAGGAGCGTGAGTCATAATTTGATGTCCCTTGTGGCCTTCATCTTCAAGAAAACTTGTACTATTCTTAATGAATCTTTTAAAATAATTGTTTTTGTTTTCTTTGTTTATTTGCTTTGTTTGCTTGGTGTTTGTTTGTTTGTTGGTTGGTTAGTTAGTTTGTTTGTTTGTTTTGTTTTGTTTGCTTGTTTTGTTTGTAGTTTGCTGTTGTTGTTTTGTGTTGCTTTTTTGTTTTTATTTTTGGTTTTGGCTTTTGTTGTTGTTTTTTGTGGGGTTTTGTAGCTGTTGTTTTGTTTGGGGTTGGGTTTTTTTTTGGGGGGGTGGGGGTTTGTTGTAGAGGTTTTT
>NW_004797422.1:898333-899630 GCF_000002075.1 Aplysia californica
CACCCCCGGACACACACCCCCCCCTTTTTTTCCGAGTGCGTCCTTTCTGGACCAGATTACGATACCATCAATCCCCTTTGAAGCAGTTAAATAGGTACATTTATTCCGCCAGGCAGTAACTAGGCGAAAGAACGATTCTAGTTATTGCCGGCATCATATTATTATACAAGTTAGTTAATGAAGTTGACAAACGTTCAATGCTACACACCTGGCTTTTTTTTTCTTTTTAGAAAAATTTGCTTTGCCTCGAACTCAATAAGATTTGGGCCACGATAGGGTGGAATCAAGTGCTTTACACTTTTTGGACTTGTGGAGTTGTCGGTATCAACTTAAAGCTTGTTTATTTGTATTGCTTTTGATGATAAAATGATCCTCGCATCTTGAATAGAAGTTGAGATGTTTGAGATTAAAGGAGATGAGGGTCGCCTGGTTTCAGAGGTTAAAAAATGGAGAAACTGGCCTTCAAAGTTTAGTAATTTCAATAAATTGAGAGTCCTTAAAAACTGAAAAATTACTTATTGTGTACCTTTAATCAACCTTTTTTTCCCAATACAATCCACATGGAAATGTGTTCTTATAATGGATATAAAAGGTGTTGAGCCAAAGAAAAAAAATTCGATTTTAAAAATTGCTAAACTGACGAGAAAAATGCTTGTTTCAATGATATCTTTATTTTGACGAGCGCCTGCTTTCATCACGATGCCTGCTCACAATTGTTTGAATTAGGTTACACGATCTCAACGTGTTTGGGCGGCATTCATTGTTGAAGTAAACAACGAATGGACAATGGATGGGTGTCGACGCGGCATCGAATACATTAGCAATACGTGAATAAACACAGTACCAAAGATCGTACATAACAAGATTGTTCACTCGGCCAAAAAAAAAAAATGTCCGCAGAAGTCCGCGCATTGCTTCAGATGGCGCTGCAGTCTTTGTTTTGAAGCTCTCTTTTCTTTCTTTCCCCAGAAGAAGAATAGGAATAAGTACACTTTGTTAGTTTCCCTTTGATTGTTTCTCACACAAGTAGGATAACTCTGCTCGTAAAGTCCGCGCTTTTTTAAAAAGAGGGCGCCACCGGATTTTGAGGACACTTTTTAAAATGGCTCAAAGAGAGGAGTGAACTATCTTGTTATGTACAATCTGTGACACTACACCACATTTGCAGACCCCCTCTCAACAACAGTGAACTCAATTGTTATCCCGATTGCATTGGTGGAGGAAGATCCTCATGCAAAAGTAGGGACAGGTTTTCTTTAATATGATGCTGTAAAAAAAAAGGAGGGGGTGGGGGGTG
>NW_004797422.1:904211-905340 GCF_000002075.1 Aplysia californica
CTCTCTCTCTCTCTCTCTCTCTCTCTCTCTCTCCTTTCCCCTCACCCCTCCCACCTTTCCTTGCCATCCCCAGGAGGCACAACCACACATCTTGTGGGAACAGTGACCTCACTGTGAGTGACCAGGACCGTGTCACGCAGTAGAGTAACGTCCTTTGTGAGTGACCAGAGTTGTCTCAGGTAAAGTGACGTCATTGTGAGTGACCTGTGCTGTGAACCGCTGACGTCATGAAGTACGACGACCTCGTGGAGTACTTGGGGGAGTTCGGGCCCTACCAGCGCCGTGTCTACTTCATCACCTGTATGCCGGCTCTTGCTGCGGCCATACAGACGCTCATACCTGTGTTCATTCTCGCAGTGCCTGATTACAGGTGGGTGTAGTTGTAGTAGTTTCATCATTGTCGTCGTCGTCGTCGTCGTCATCCACGTCATCATCATCATCATCATCATCATCATCATCATCATCATCATCATCATCATCATCATCATCACCATCACATCGACCAGTACGACTTATGCCACTATCAATCTTTTCAAAGACCCCCATAAGCATGCCCCCCGCCCCCCAAAAAAAATCCTTCAACATATACACCCCTTCCCCTCCCTACCCTCTACTCCTCCTTATTCCCACCCAATTCCCATCCCCTCTACGAACATCTCCAACCTCCCATTCCCTCTACTGACCCCGCCCCCAACCAACGTTTCTCAACTCCGTCCACATCATCACCCCACTCCTCTCTCTATTCCCACCTTATTCCTGCACTCCCCACCAACCCCACCCCTCTCCTACGCTCTCCATCACTTCCATCCCTTCCTCCCAACCACCCTCCCCTCATTTCCACCTTATTCTTATTCCTACCCTCTCCTCAATTTCCCCCCCCCCCCCCAACTAAAAAACTTACCCTCCCAAAATTCCCACAATACTCCTATCCTCTCCATCACTTTCACCCCCCCCCCGAAAAACAATACAAAACAAACAAACAAACAAACAACTATCCCCTCATTCCCACCTCATCCGTACCTTCTCCATGACTTCCACACCCACACCCTCTCCCCATAAAAACCCGCTCTCCACTAATTCCCACCTTGTCCCCATCTCGTCTCCATCCCTACCCCCTTCTCTCAACTCC
>NW_004797422.1:905630-907095 GCF_000002075.1 Aplysia californica
CCACAGATGTGCCGTCCCAGGTCTGACTAACGACACATTCCGGCACCAGTCTGTGCTCCAAGAGCGACTGGTCAACCACACCCTGCCCTGGACAGACTACGACGATGACCACCCCTGGGGGAGTGCGGAGTGTAACGTGTTCAAAGGGAGGTTCGTTTCTTCATTCGTACGTTTTTTGTTTGTTCTTTCGTTCTTTTGTTTGTTCGTTATTTCGTTCGCATGTTCGTTCATTCGTTTGTTCATTTGTTCGTTCGTTCGTTCTTTACCATGTTAGTTTACTTGTTTGTTTGCTTTTTCGTTAGTTCCTTTGTTCATTTAGGTTGTTATCTGCCTATTCATTTGTTTGTTTGATTGATTAAAGAACATCACCTCTCACCATTTATTGTCTTTTTATGTTATTGGTGTTGCTACATTAAAGTGAACAAGCATCTATAACTCAAAGGTCTGTTCGTTCATATACAGCATGCTTTGTTTCCCAATTACTTTAGACTAGTAACTCGTGTCTTTTTTTCCCGACTCAAATAATGTTTGCTTGTTTCCAAAGAGGTTATATAATGCAATCACTAGAGCTCATAGCAGTGACGTCACTAGTATCAGACACGGGGGCCTTCTTAACCTCATCAACATGGGCGGTGTGCCTCCATTTACGTGAACAATCTAAAAACGCACCTCGTACCCTACGAGCTCTAGTATATTAAAACACCACCCTGGTTCCATATTTCAATGCAAGCTGGTAGATTTCCTCCCAAGACCACCTAGACGCATGTACGTGAGTCTCAAAAAGTACTCACTCATCAGATCTGTTGAACTGCGCATGTCTTGCTCTTGGGGGATGTTCAGCGTCCCAGAGTGGGCACACGCAGCTCCCGTTCGTTTACGTTGGGGACATCACTGCCACGTACGCTTGCACTAAATATAACCTCTGCATCCTTCCTAAATTTCCGTCATTCTTCCCCAGAAATGTCTCGAACTTTGACCCCAGTCACCCCAGTCCAGAAACCAATACGACAGAGCACTGTAACCGATGGGTCTACGACCAGTCAGTTTTTGAGAACTCTTTCGTTACACAGGTCAGTAAAGTTAAGGATTGTGCACACAGGATGTGTTTGTTTGACATGATGTCGTAGGTTTGGAGTTTGTTGTTTTGTTATGTCGGGTTGTTTTTTTGCTTTTTGGTGTGTTTTTTTGTTGTTGGTTTTTTTGTGTTTTTTTTGGGGGGTACAGAATTATTGGGTTTATTATGTGTTGGAGGAGGAGGAGGAGGAGAGGAGGGATGAAGAGGAGATGGGGGAGGAGGAAGAGGAAGAGGAGGAAGAGGAAAAGGAGGAGAGGGTGAGGAGAGGCAGGATAAGAAGGAGAAGGAGAAGACGGAGAAGGAGGAGGAGATGGAAGAGGAGAAGAAGGAAGAGCAGGAGGATGGTTAGGAGGAGGAAGATGGTGAGGAGGAGGAGGAGGAGGAGGAGGA
>NW_004797422.1:907195-909019 GCF_000002075.1 Aplysia californica
GAGGAGGAGGAGGAGGAGGAGGAGGAGGTATCAGCTTTAGTTCTTAAATATGAGAAAGTGGTGTGAAGGATAAGAACGTCTATGAGGCGTAAGAGAAGTGATGGGTTTTTTCTTTCAGTCTTTTTAAACAATTGTCATTGCAGAGAGACAAGTTTCAAGTTGTTGTTTCTTTTATAACCTGCAAATCAAGACACTTTCAAAGGAAAACAAACCCTCCGTTTTTTAAAGGAAAAATATATTACAAATAAAGTAATAGTTCTATTTATTCTTTATAAGATATTAAAGCAGGCTACTTGGAAAAGTTCGTTTTAAATATTTTCTCTAATTTGTTGGGGGGGGGGGGGTTGTTTGTTTTGTTTGTTTATTTGTTTGTTTGTTAGTTTTTTAACTTTTGTTTTTGGGTCCCCAGGAGAACATGGTGTGTGACGACACTGTACTCCGCTCTCACGCTAACATGATCTACATGGCCGGACTGCTCGTAGGCTCCATCACCTTTGGATTTATCTCAGACAAGTACTGTCTGCTAGTTTTGTCTTTTTGATTAACTGTTTGCTCACATCAACATGATCTATAAGTGAGGCATCGTGGTGAAATCAGGCGCTTGTCAAAATAATGAAATAGAAGAGCCCAACATTTTTTTAAGGCCTGTCAGGCAATTTTTATCGATTTTCATTTTACTTTCTTAACACCTTTTATTTGTCTCCATTTAAAAACACATCTGGGTGCGGATTTTACTTTTCTTTTTAAATTTGTAAGAGGTACAAAAAGTGTAAATGTGTAGTTTCCAGGACACTACAGTTTGAAAGTCATTAAAATTTGACAGCCTTTCTCTTGCTAATTTTACCTTTGACATCATGCGCCTTCTCCCTCCTCCAATCGCAAATATCTCAACTTCTTTTCAAGATGTTGTTGTTGTTGTTTTCAAATCCCTTTATCTGCGAGCATTTCGCTCCTGGCAGTGCAATGCCTCCCTCAAGTAACCACATGACTTTTCAAGATAGATGGATACGTATTTTTTTTTTTTTTAAATCGAAGGTGAAACAAAAGAACAAGCTTTAAGATTATAACAATAATTCCATATGCCCCGAAATTGACAAGCGCCTGATTCCATCGCGCTTCCACGCAATAGTTGGACTGTGCGTAGGCTGCATGACTATTCTCCAATTTTGTTGTTGTTGTTGTCGTTGTTGTTGTTGTTGTTATTGTCGTTGTTGTTGTTGTTGTTGTTGCTGTTACTGTTGTTGTTGTTGCTGTTGTTGTTAATTTCGTATGGTGTCTATGGTGTTTGACGACACAGTGCTCCGCTCCCACGCCATGTTTTATCTATTTGATTGACTCATTACCGTGTGGATTTTACTACAATTGAATAAAAGGCACAAAAAGGGTAAATTTTCAGTTTCAAAGGACACTACGGCGTTGGAAGTCTCAAAGATTTGACGGCTATTTTCTAGCTAATTTTACCTTTTCTATCTCTCTTTTTTTATCGCAAATGTCTCGACTTCTATTCAAGATAGGTGGATAATTTCTTAAGCAAAGGCAAAATGAATTATGAACAAGCTTTTTGATTTTACCAATAATTCCACATGTCCAAAAACTGACAAGCATCTGATTTCATCGCGTCGGGACACAATGACCGGACTGTTCATAATATGCTGCATGACTATGCTTCCATAGTTGTTGTTTTAAAGACCAAACACAGCCAAACACACACTTGCACACTTACAAACGTACCCACACACTCACACATACACTCACTCACATACATACATACATACATACATACATACATGCATACATGCATACATACATACATACATACATACA
>NW_004797422.1:909236-910694 GCF_000002075.1 Aplysia californica
CATACATACATACATACATACATACATACATACATACATACATACATACATACATGCATGCATGCATGCACACACAAACAAATAAACACAAACACGCACACAATTAGAGATGCCTTCCCCACCACCTCCTTCCCCTCTATTCTCTACCAGCACGGGAAGGAAAACGGCCTTCACCTTGGCTATCCTGCTCCACGTCATCACAGCTGTAGCCACGGCCTTTGCCCCCGGTTTCGCCGCCTTCGTCACCCTGAGATTCTTCACAGGCGTCGGCAATGTCGGAATCTTTACCTGTTGCTTCGTCATGGGTCAGTCCCAAGCTCTCCATCATCATCATCATCATCATCATCTTCATCATCATCATCATCATCATCATCATCATCATCATCATCATCATCATCATCATCATCATCGTCGTCGTCGTCGTCGTAAACTGCAAATAAGATTTTTTTTAAACAAAATCAATTTTTAAAAAATTTTAAAGAACGGAAGAGACTTTAAAGATATTTTCAAAAAATTGTATACGTTCAATGTTTCGCCGTCTTATGGTTTCGTCAAGAACATTTTGTGGCAAAGCCGTTTTAATTCGAATTTTGGCGTACAAAGTGTCGATAACCGCATTTAAGCCGTATTTATCCCAGCAGAAGGCTGGTGACACGAGCTAGTAGAACGAGGGTCAGCTATATAAAATAATAACGTACACTGCGCACTGCGGCGATAACACATAGTGTAAATATCCCTAACTACCTTATCAAATCGACGTGGAAACGTCACCAGTTTATGTGTATTCAATAAATACAACATGACCTGAATAATACGTGTGCTAGTCAGGAATTATCGAACTAAAAAAAAAAGAAATACATTTTAATGATGCCACTCCCCCCTCCCCCCGTCTGTCCTCCTATTCTTCCACATCACTCCTACTTTTTTAAAGTCTATTTTTATACCTTTTTCACCCACAGGACGATAGCGGTTAGTGTAGTCAGTAAACAGAGAGCCGTTTGTGGTAGTTAAAACAAAAAATCAGTAGCTTGTGTTTTGATTCACAAATATGAACCGACTAATGCAGGAGTCAGATTTCCGATATGACCTTATTGCCATAATATCAAATGTCATGTCACAATAACAAACTGGCTGTGTCACCTGCATACATTATACTGCTCTGTACTATGATACTGCTTTTATAAAGACTCTATAACGCACCAATGCTACTCATCTTCACGTAAATAAAAGATATATAGTAAAATGGGGGAATTCCACACCATACATTTCATTGGATTGTGAGAATAGAGTAATAGAAACCACTTTATGAAGAACGAGGACACATCCTCCACAACATTTTTACTTGTCCATTTTATCTCCCTGGTCTTCGTCTTTTGTCTTTTACCATAATCTAGATTATTCCGTCTTCGATATCCTTCGCATTTTTATCATGCTCAGTGTATTCAGAAGTTGAACCCC
>NW_004797422.1:910794-912890 GCF_000002075.1 Aplysia californica
CCCCCCCCCCCCCCCCCCCCCACACACACACACACTTTTCATCTGTTTATTTGTCTTACTTTCTCTCTGGCTCTAAATGGCCGTCATAGTGTCGGCATGCTTCTTTTTACCAAGCAAGTAAAGAATTGTCTCTTTTTGCCTGATTACAACAATGTACTATGCGCTTTATAATTAATGTCTATGGGGTCTGCTTGACTAACTCCAAAGAGTGTACTATCTTTGCTAACTCCTAGTCTGAGTTCATACATTTGTGTTCTTCGTCACAGGTATGGAGCTGGTGGGCCGGAAATGGCGTGTTCTGGCAGGCATTGCCATCCAGTATTACTGGTGTCTCGGCATGTTCATCGTGGACATAGTGGCGTTCGCCATCAGAGACTGGAAGACGCTACAGCTGGCCATGTCCTGCTACGCTGTCTGCTTTCTATCTGTTTGGTGGTAAGGCCGGTTTAGCACCATTTTGCTAACAGTAACAGGGATCATTGGTCATTGTGTAATTTTAACTTACTTCACTTACTTTTTGTGTCAAATCGTGCGCTCCATAATATACTGAATCAGACATTCAGACATACGTCAGAGGTCATGGTCTCAGAAAACTTGTGGGTTTTTTTTTGCAGCGTCTACGGTGTAATGGTTAGTCGCTTTGCTTATACACACAGAAGATGTGAGCTCGATTCACGAAAAGGTATTTTTGAAAACGAGTATTCTCGTCCGTCTTTCTGCCGTTATTCTGTATCGAACTTAATCCGGATTGGCCCTGGAAGCAATCCACCTTCTAACTGATCTAAATTTTGCCGATTGAGGTGTAAGGCATTACGGTAAAAGAACATGTCTCAAGGCTTATCAGGACTCTCATACGTCTGTCTCACATGCTTCCAAACTGGTTTCATGATCTCACAACACTATCATTGTCCCATAGCTGTTTCCCCCTCTCCCTCCATCCCCTCCACTCTTCTCCCTTACTACTTGTCTATCTCTCCCTCCCCACCCCCAGTCTGTCTCCCCCTCTACCCTCTCCATTTTTCTCCTTCACTCCCCGCTTATCTCCCCCTCCACCCCTCCACTCCATCCTCCCCCACTTCCACTTTATCTCTGTCTTTCTACCTCTCCTTTCCTCTCCTTTCCTCACCCACCCTTCACCCTCCATTCCCTCCTCACTCCCTTTCCCTTTTCCTGTATCTAGTATCTATATTTCCTTTCCTTTAGCTCAATTTATCCTGCCCTCACCCAACACAACCCCCCCCCCTCCCTTCCCCAAATTCTCAGGCTGGTCCCCGAATCTCCCCGATGGCTCATCAACAAAGGGCGTGTGGAGGAAGCCCGGGCTATCATGGAGCGAGTGGCCAAAGCCAACGGGAAAGAGCTGCCCAAAGACGCTATAGACGAGCACGAAGACGCTGGACAACCCAAGGGGAAACTCACAGACGTGTTTAAGTCAAAGACGTTGACCATCAGGATCATTGTTGTCTTTGTCAACTGGTGAGTTGCAGAGGTTCAAATCTACTGAAGGAGGTTTTTAAAGCCCACCCCCCGCCATCACCAGGTACTTTTATTTACGACGTGTTTAAGCCAAAGACATGGACCATCATAATTGCTGTAATTGTCAATTGGTGAGTGTCTAACAAGAGTATGGTATGGATTTTTCTTACAAATACAGAATATCCCCCAATATACTTCTATGTACGACGTGTTAAGTCAAACACGTCAACCATTGCCCCCCCCCCAAAAAAAAACGAGAAAAAAAACAACCAAACATAAACCTAAAAAAATAATCACTTGTGTACCTCAATCTGTGATGTGTAGTAAATTAAGGACGTTGACCATCAGGATACGTGTTGTCTTTGTAAGTTGGCGAGTAGCATGGGTTCACCTCCACCGACGGGCGTTTTTTAAAACCCCTTTACCTCCTTCTGTCCGAATGTACTTCTACGCATGACGTGTTTAATTCTAAGACGTTAACCACCAATGTACTTCCATGTGCGATGTATAGTAAGTAAAAGACGTCGACCATCAGGATAATTAATTATTGTTGTCTTTGTCAACTGGTGAATGATGTGGGCTCAACTCCACTGACAGACATTTTTAAAGCTCCACCCCCC
>NW_004797422.1:914098-919935 GCF_000002075.1 Aplysia californica
CACACACACCCACACACAGCACCTAGCTGGGTGAACCTTCTGCTCTCCAACATCGGCAAGTTTGGTGCCACTGGAGGTTTCTCAACGATCTACGTATTCTCTGCGGAGCTGTTCCCCACGTCCATGAGGAACTCTGTGGTGGGAGCCAGCTCTATGATAGCCAGGGTGGGGGGCATGGTGGCTCCCTACGTCGCTGATCTGGTGAGCGGGTCGTTCGTGTTCGGATTGGTTGTTCGTGGATGGCGATGTCGACATTTCTTTTTAATGTTGTTTTTGAACCTTGCTACACTCGTTCATATCCGTGGTAGCTTTTGTCTACATCTGGTTTTCCTTGTTTTTTGGTCGTCTTTGGTTTGTTTTTTGGTGCTTTTTTTTCTTGTTTCTCTTGCTTTTCCTGTTTCTCTTGTTTGTTTCTTTTTCATGGGTTTTTTTGTTGTTGTTTTTCTTGTCTGTTTTTTTTTTCATGTTTTCCTTGTGTCTCTTGTTTGTTTGTTGTTGTTTTTTCATGTTTTTCTTGTTTCTCTTGTTTTTCCAATTTTTCTTGTTCTTGTTCTTTTTATTGTTTCTCCTTTTTTTGTTCCTCTTGTTTTTCTTGCTTCTCGTATTGTTGCTTTTTGTGTTTCTCTTGGGGGGTTTTTCTTGTTCTTTTTTAGGGTTTTCTCTTTTGTTTCTCTTGGGGATTTTATTGTTTTGTTCCTGTTGTTTTTCGTGTTTCCCTTGTCTTTCTTGTTCTTGTTCTTCTTCTTTTCGCCTTGCTAGTTGGTTTACCTTCGTACGTCCAAGTCCTGGGTATTTACCACAACCCTGATGGTACTCCTATCACTGCCAATTAGTGTACTTCTTCTTTTTCCGTTTAGTCTCCAGTAGTCCTACCACGTATGATAGATATAGGACAATCTCTAATCAATCTACTCTAAATGCCGTCATCATCGTCGTCGTTGTCTGTGCAGGGTATTCTGGTGGGCGGTTCGTTCGGGGCCGCCCTGCCGTACATTGTGTGCGGGGCGAGCGCTCTAGTGGCATTAAATAAAGATGGTTCCAGTAGGGAACGGGATAGAGGGTGCCTACGTCCCTCGTGACTCACTGGAGCAGAGAAAGATAAGACTAACGCTAACATTACTTAAACGCAATCCCTCATCATCACTCATCACCACCAGTATTTCACCTCTATCTTACGCACTTTTGTCTACTAATCAGATGGCATCAGTCTCATATAAATTGGCAAGGGACATCAAAAGTGTCCGTCTTACACACAGGTGGACGTCTACACACACAAATAAAACTCACTCTAAATATCGTCTTCAACGTCGTCGTTTCTGTCTATGCAGGGTATCCTGGTGGGCGGTTCGTTCGGGGCTGCCCTGCCGTACATCGTGTTCGGGGCGAGCGCTCTCGTGGCTGGACTCATGGCTCTATCCCTGCCCGAGACACTCGGCGAGACGCTGCCGGAGACCATCGAAGACGCCATAAATTTCGGAGGGTATGGACATAGCTTAATATTATTATATTATGTGTGTTCTCCCGAGATGGGATTTGGGTTCTTGTTTTTGTTTAGATTTGTTCTTTTGTTGGTTTCTAAAAATTGCTTTGTGTTTGTTTTGTTTGTTTATTTATTTTGTATGTTTGTTTGTTTTTTTAGCTTTAAAGCAGTGTGCATTTATTTATCTAGTTGGGTCGAAAGGATCGAATCAGATCAGCGAAGGATGATTGGGTCGGGTTGGGTCGGGAGGATTGGATCGGATCTGTTCTGGAGGATTGTGTCGGATCTAATCGAATCGGGAGTTCAGAATCAGTTTGGGTTTGAAGGATAGATCGTGTCGGATGTGGCAGGCAGGGCTGTGCACCCTTATCAAACTTACTAACTTCTGTTTTGCTTCAACAAGACTGAGGTGTTGACACCACAATGGCCCGGTGCAATTTTTGAATGGATATAAATAACTAAACAAGGAATGTACAACTCAACCACCCCCTCCCCTCCCCCAAACTGAAATATAACATTGTGCAACTTTGTTTGTAAGACACAAATTCTACAAGCTCAAAAGGATGTTTTAGTCAAGTAACAGGGGATTAGAGCGACGACAGACTGAGACAGAGAGAGGGAGAGAGAGAGAGAGAGAGAGAGAGAGAGAGAGAGAGAGAGAACTATGGGGGGAGAAAGAGATAGAGGGGGGAGGGAGAGAGAGCGAGAAAGGGGATGGGAGATTGAAGAAAAGAGAAGACGTAAATATAGAGGGAGCAAGATTTATCATTTGTACTTAGGCCTATTTTTCTTTTATTTTTCTCTAGGAAGAACAAAAAGATCTACGAACAAAATCTGGAACCACCCATGACAAACGGACTCAAAGAAAAGGAACTTCAGATGGGGTCATTCCAAGGCAAGGGACACGATAACCCAGCGTTTACAAAATAAATAACTAGGCCAGTGCTTGTCAACCTGTTCTATAGCCAGCGACAACTTTTGCCCCCTTTACCAGGCTAACATTTTTGACATGACACGGTGAAATCAGGTGCTGGTCAATTTTTTGTAAAGTCATATATTATTGTGCAGTTTTGAGTATCATCTCAAAGCGTGTCCATTTGTTACACATTAGGTAAAAAAAATTCCCATCTATCTTGAATAGAAGAAAAGATATTTGAGATTGACGGAAGTTGGAGTCCCCTGGTATCAGGGGTAAAATTAACGAAGAAGTGGGAAGCCAAAGTTTGGTGTTTTCCTAAGCCTGAGTGTTCTGGGAAACTGCAAATTTATATTTTTTGTGATGTTTTAATTTTAAAAAATTTTAAAATAAAATCCACGCAGAAATAAGTTCTTAAATTGATATAGAAGGTGTTGAGCCAAAAAAGAAAAAAGAAAAGAAATTCGAAAAATATTGGCGTACGGCCAAAAAATGCTGGTTTCCTTGATTGCATTGTTTTGACGAGCGTCTGATAACCACCACGATGCCTCACATTTTCGTATTGCTCTCGTAAATTTCCAAACGTGGCGTTAATAAATAATACCACTCTCCACTCTGCTTAGAATTACAAAGTTCTATCTGACATGTTTGTCTTTTTGAGTTACCGTACGAAGACCATGTGATCAGAATTATGTACTCTATCTGTTCTATTAAAAATCTTAAGATTATTCGGAGTCGTAATCAAGATATTCAAAGAACTGCATTCGAAAAAGCTTGACATTGTGTGAAACTCGAAACCTTTGACGTCCAATTTCTCAAACCTGGGTACTGATCAGATAGAACTTTGTAACTCTGAAGTCACGTCCTGTCGTTACCTGGGTGGTGTCCCCTGCCTACCAGAATGACGGAATCGCCCTCCAGCAGGAGATATCGCCCAGGCTGGCAAACACTGAACTAAAGGCCCTACCTTTCTTGTGTTCTTTGAGCTACACGATTCTGTATAAATATATATATATATATATAACTATGGTGCCAAAGAAAATCAGTCGTCAGCACTTTCAGTTGCAAGACTTATTGAGGATTTTCTGAAAACAAAAATGCCATGATTTGTAAAAGGACAGCGTATGCAGATTTTACCAGTTTACCGGGGAGCCCAAAAAAAAGATTGATTGTTGCTACTAAGAAAACAAACTTTTTGTAAAAATCTTATGCCAATATTATTTTTAAAAACAATTTTGATAACAACTTCCTATTATCTTAAAATCAACTGTTGTTTTATTGGTAACAGTATTCGGTTGTCGTTGTTTTTTATTTGTTTGTTTTTTGGGGTTTTTTTGGGGGTTGTTGTTGTTTGTTTTTGGGGGGGGGGGGGGGTTGGCTCTCTCGTAAAATTGTAAAAACTGCATTACATTATTTATAATATATTTTTATAATGAGGGTAGAAAATAGGTCTAGGCCTTGGGGGAGCAAAGTAACCAGCCTATGTGGGGAGATGATTGTGGAATCTTAAGATATATCAACAACAATCTGAAACGATCAACTCTTCAAACTGATGAGAAGAGGTACAGATGAGGGGCTGGGTTTATATATAAACGCAACCTGCACAGTTCCCTTTGTAAAATGTTATGAGTATTGTGGGAACTTTTACATCTTTTCATAAATTGTTTAAAAAAGAAATGATTACCCATGTTTCTTCTTTAAAAGCATCAAACTTCTTTCTTTCTTCTTTTATTCCTTAAAGTGCCAGAATATATTTACTCCAATTGATAGCAAAAAACGAGAACCAAAAGATATATTTTTCGTGATTAGATCAAAAAGAATATAAGAAAGTATTAACTATTTTTGATTAGATAACGTGAGTTCATTTCGTTTTGGGCTTGCATTTTTCCGTTTACTTGGTATGAAAATGATCAATAAGGGAATGGTTTGCAATTTCTTTTGCATTGAACATCACGGATCAGTATAGCTTATTTCGTCGTAATTTATTTAACAAGGGGAGTTTTAAAAATCATTACACTTCATTATCATAATATCACAACTGAAATGAAAGCAACAATGTGCAAATAAAGCTGTGCACTTATTCAGCTTAAGCTGATATCATCCATTCATACTCCTTTTCACAGCATTCAGGGACTCTTTGTTTGTTTGTTTGTTTTGTTTTAACTAAGTGTGGGAGAAGTCATTTATTCAGAATTTACTGAACAGTTTCAACCTGGTCACCAGCGTGATAAATAAGCAACAACCAAAAAAAGCAACAAAACAGCAATCAACAGTACAATTAAAAGTGTCGTGACACACATCCTTTAGAGGGAAATACTTGATTTGACATTCTATTGTTTTGTGTCCTTGATATCATTGGCGTCTCTAACTTTTTTTGTTGCACACTTAACAAGGGTGTCAACATAATTTTGACTCATCTTGTACTAGTACTAGGTATTTGTGAGATAGGATCAGGATATTATGATAGTTTCTTATTCTTATTGTTTGCTCTAAGTTGTTTTTGACAAGACTATTTAGGTCACGCAAAGCAGATTTAATTTATGCAACGTACGTAGTACCAGGTTTATGGCAATACGCATAAAATTACTGTTGAACCTGCTCTTACAGCACCTGTTTAAGACAATCACCTAAACGTTACTTTACTTTTCCGATCCAGCGGCCATCTGGGCTCTAGCCCTTCGGCCTGTCGATATGACAAAGAATTTTATCTCCTGAACAAACTTCCACTTCTCATTTCCTCCATCTTTTGCGTTTCTCTTCTTTATTTTTGCGTTATATTGTCACTGTGTAAGACGGACACCTGTCTAAGACGGACACTTTTATCCTCGTCATTGAGTTGCCGCCTTAGACAATTTCCACTGCACATCGCCAGAAAAAAAGCAGGACTGCCATGGCTATCACGATTACCGAACATGATATATTATATTATATTATATTATATTATAGGCCTATCAGCAATGTTTTTCTCACCAGCCGATAATCATCGTCTTGTCATCGCTGAATTCATAAGCAAAACAAAAGCGCCAATGTTACGACTCAGGACATTGATGTAGACCAATGCAGAAGAATCAGTTTCTTGTTATAGTAACGGCTCAGTGCCTACCAACATCCATGATACACACGCACAATGTATTTTATTTGCTGGGTATATGCAATATAATTTATATTAATCACTGTGTATAGATAACAGAAAAAGATGCAGGTTTTAGTAAGTAGGAAGGAGGGTAGACTGGTAGGTAAGTAGGTAGGCAAGTAGGAAAGTAGGGGGTGGGTAATATATATTATTGATAGGTAGGTAGGTAGGTAGGTGGGTAGACAGGTAGGTAGGTTGATAGGTTTGCAGGAAGGCAGGTAGGTAGGTAGGTAGGTGGGTAGGTAGGTGGGTAAGTTGGTAGGTAGGTAGGTAGGTAGGTAGATAAGTAGGTAGGTAGGTAGGTAGGT
>NW_004797422.1:926649-933615 GCF_000002075.1 Aplysia californica
TTAGCAACAGGAAAGGGAGTAGCCGTGTGACTGCTGGAAAGAAATGAGGAACTACAATCAACTAAATCCGAAACAATTATTGATTAACCTACACGAAATTCATTCATCCCGGTCCAGGTTTATAATACGCATTTTATCAACTTTTCCATTGCTCACAACCTTTGCGAGGCATGCTCCGTCTAAAACTTGCCATAAAAGGAAGGGTTAACTTTGTATGAAATATAAATAGAATCTAGGCTTATTTAAAGGTTAGTTTTTTTAGAGCCCATCGACAGACCGAAGGGCTAGAACCCAAATGGCCGCTGGATCGGAAAAGTAAAGTAAAAAAAGTAAAGTTAGAGCCCATAAATGGCAGTTTGCACTGTATGCTTCCAAGGAAGTTGAGGTTGTTTCAGAATGCTCTCAGATCTTTTGGGGTAATAGTATAGATTGTGAAGCGCGTAGAGCTTGCTGTAGAGCGGGAATTTGCACTGTACAATAAATGCTAGATCTATCTATATCATTATCTCGAAAAACCGATTGGCACTCAATCATTTCATTTCTCTTCCTTTGCAGGAAACAAAATGCCCTTGCCAGATGGCCCAGCAGTTGTGTGGCCAGGAGCCTCCAGCCAACCGATGCCAAACAGCTACATGCCCCAACCGCCAAACGGCGGGATGCCAGCCCCACAGATGCCCAACTTCCCCACCCAACCACCGCCACAGTGGACCAACCCCGGGAACAGTCAGCCGTTTGATCTGAACAGGGAAGTGGATGATGACGTCAGACCTGCTGGTGAGTTTATGTGGTGGATAGGAGAATGACGATTGTTTTCTTGTTGTTGTTGTTTGTTTTTTGGGAGGGGGTGGTACGTGTTTCCGGTGCTTGCAAGGGTACAAGCGGAAGAAAAAAAAGTAAGTAAGCAACTGCGTAAGGTCACATGAGCGTGCGGGACACTTTAAACGTTTTCAGTTGGTAGGAAATTTTGAATTTTGCCCGGGTGGCGCCGTAGCCTACTCTTATCGATTTTTGACCGCTAAGGGTTGTTTAAAGTGCGCAACTTGCACACGGGAACTCCGAGATTATGATGATTGTGTTAAGCTCTAAACTGTGTAACTGGGAGAAATAAAGCAACTCTTTATATTCTTTCTTCTAAAAACCATTGCCGAAGTCGATCTGGAGGTCTTGAATAAAAACCCAGAGGCCAGCTGCACTACAGTAGATAGTACAGCAGTAAGGTGTGGTGATTTCTGTGTCTTCTTTCATTATTTGAATCAGACCTGGGGTTTTCCCTTAATTTTTGTATTCCAGTTGGAAAATTGTCAACAAACCAGTGTCACAGTTCGAGTAAAATACTATGGAAATGTATATATTATTTTTATACGTTGTGCTACAAGCAATAACAGGACAATGCAAAGGAAAAATATCACTATATAAACTCATAAACTCTGCACTGTAAATCAAACGCATATAAAAAATTATGTTGACTTTACCCAATATTACAGTCTTACCTTGGGTCAGCCAGGAACGCCAATGAGTTTTATTGTTTCTATAAAAGTAAAAGACACAATATGGAGAGCATTTTCAACACGACATATTGGCTTCATACTGATTACAAAGGATGCTTTATTCTTGTTTTCAAATGAGGTGCTGTAGGTCTTGTAAAACATTATTATGGTAAACTACGAAAAGCTAACTTTTGGTAGTTACCACGTATTTGCTGTAGGTTTTGTTTGTTTGTTGTTTGTTTTTGTTTTTTGGAGGGGGGGGGGTTGTCTCACGGCACTCGCAACTGCATAAGGTCATATGAGCGCAAGGGACACATTAAACGTTTTCAGTTGGTAGGGGGTGCTTGATTATTTTGACATTTACCTTGGTTTGAGATATCACACTATGTACATGAATCGATGGTCCCACCTGGCTCGCGGTGATAGCAATGTCTTCTTTTCAAATCATGTACATAGTACTACAACATGCGTTGTGTTTTTACTACATACTACATGTACAGTACATTATAGAAGGTGCGGTGGCGGAGTGTTAGTGCGCTCGTCTCCTAAACGGAAAGTCCGGATTCGAGCCTCGGTTCGGATACAGATTTTTTTCGCCCCCTCCTGCCCACCTAGCAGTAATGGGTACCTGACTTCGAGTTGGGAAAGTAAAGACGGCGTGGAAAGGAACTGGCCACCCTACCACAATAATATGCCGAAGGCTCAGGAAGTTGTCTCACTAACAAGGCAATCCCCAATATCCGGATCGAAAGCGGAAACAACTTTTTACAGTACATTGTATTTATACCAAACACTACATCCATCCTGAGAAGTAATCGACTTTAATGTGCGACTCTCGCTCAGTATTACCTTAACAGATACGGTAGCGTTCCAA
Organism: Aplysia californica; assembly: GCF_000002075.1. Classification (NCBI taxonomy): domain Eukaryota; kingdom Metazoa; phylum Mollusca; class Gastropoda; order Aplysiida; family Aplysiidae; genus Aplysia; species Aplysia californica. Next base: position 929,011 of record NW_004797422.1, read on the forward strand.
AACGCTAACAGCCTCCCGAGTTGAGTAGTAGGACGTTCCAGTCACCCCCCCTCCCGAAAAAAAAAAAACCCAAAAAATTTTTAAAAAATATTTTAAAAAACTACTCCCCCACCCTCCCCCAAAAGATCGTTCACAGGAGCCCACCCTTACAAACTATATTATTATTTTTCCTCTCCCAGGTGGGTTCGCCCTCCGACAGTACCTGTGTGACCAGCAGGGCGGAGTGTGTGTCTACCAGTGTGAAAACCAGTCTGACTCTATCCCGTCCGTGGACTGTGGGATGGGACCTCGGGGCCCCCTGGTCTGTTGTGACATGTGAGCACCTAGCTGGACACACCGGCAGCTGGTTCTGTCTCGTCGAAATCACGCTATTCCCTTGCTGTATCTTGAGGTAAAAAAACAAAAACAAATGAAGATGTCTTGGTTGAAGCAAATTGCAAACGACAGCTTATGACGAATATACAAACGAAAGCGACAGGCAAAGTTCATTGGACACACAATGTGGAAAGAAGCATTGAAGAATATTGTAACAACAAGCAACAGAGGGAAAAGATACTCGACAAGTTGACAACATCGCTGGGAACAGCAAGAACGACAGACACCATCGCTGCAATGCAAGACGAGTGAAGTGGAGGTCCATGATCGCCCACGCCAGTCGGCAAGGCACCGGATGATGATGATCTTGAGGTGGAGAAAGGACAACATACACATCATTGTTTTAAAAACAGAGTAGGAAGGAGAGTCTTGCTTGATTTACAGACAAAACAAGTAAATATATTTAAACATTTAATGTGTTTTATTGAATCGGCTCGACCGACGTTTCGCCGTGTAGGCTTCCTCGGGAGCAACTGAAAGTGAAACTAGTGTAGCACTGTATAGTATCAGGGAAATGGGCCTAGCAATGAAGGTCTTAAGGTTACACGTTGACGGAAGTGACTCAATGCGAGCCAAGTCAAGGGACTACTTATAACTTCTAAAGAAATCGATGCTAGTCTAGCAAGAGTATCAAAGCCTTTATCTCTATGACCTTAGAACATACACAGATGACCTAAACAATTCTGCAAAGAATAACAAAAAGAGAACAACAGAGCTGATCAAGAAGACAGACAACAGGAAGGGATGAGGTACCATGATCGTCGCTGTCTGCTCCAGACGTGACACCTGAAGAAGTAGAAAATCTTGAGGTAGACTGATGAGGATGGTTTCATGGAAGGACATCAAAGCAATAAACGGAGAGGTGCTAATAGAAACCCTCCGAAAACGCTCACTGATTAAGAAGAGACGCTCACTGATTAAGAAGAAACATTCACTGATTAAGAAGAAAAACAATATTTTGGTAGAGACAGATGCAGTTTCTGGAACATTTGAAAGGATACGATGGCCTTGAACATTTTACCTTCACTGGAAAAAAATACGGTAGAAGAGTCAGAGGTAGACCCGAAAAAAGTAACTTAGATAACTTGAACAGTTGTGTGACAAGACAACACACTTATGAAAAGGGGCTTTGGTGTTGATTTTAGAGATTCCGAGAAGTGAAATTAGTGGCCAACTATGATTGCCGATGTCTGTTCCAGATCAGGCCTTTGAAAAAGATAAACTTAAGGATCAGCAAGGTGGTAGTAGTGGTTAGGACTTTTATCTCGCCGTTCAGGAGGTCGGATGTTCGATATTTGCAGGAACCCCCACATTATGTTTTTTTTTTGGGGGGGGGGGGTTGGGGGGGGAGTGTTCATGTCTCATTTTTACTTACTCAGTCCTGTAACTTCTACAGTACAGTGCTGAATATTTCTTGCATGTTATGTTCTTCATTACCATATTTTTACTTAGCACTTACCATAACGTTTTTTGTTGTTGTTTTTTTTTTACTTTCTGTTCAGCATAATATATTCCCTCTATACAAACACAGAGACCATTTCGATCAAGGTGGAACAGTTGAAGTTTGGGAGTTAAGGAGCTTCCAAATTTGTCAAAAGTCATGTTTTCAAATACTTACAAAATGTTAGTACACCGAGCTGCTCGAAGTAAGTCGCCAAATATATGTTACCGGGGGTTTGAAAATACTTTGGGTCCAACAGTAGGTACATTCAAAATGTTTAAATCAACCACTTGGGTAAGTTAATTAGCCTCATGGTAATACTCGCACTGGCAAGTTTCTTTGTCAAGAGTTTTCTCACCGGTTTCCTGGGAGCAGGGAAAAACTTATTTATAACGAAGGTGTCTTTTACTGAATATCCCACCTGTATTAGAGAGAGAGAGAAAGAGACAGACAGACAGACAGACAGACAGACAGACAGACAGACAGACAGACAGACAGACAGGCAGACAGACAGACAGACAGACAGACAGACAGACAGGAGGGAGGGAGTAACTGAAAGAAAGATGGATCCAATGAGAAAGATGCTCAGCTGAGACAAACAACCGTTTGGGTTTTTTAAAATATAGTTAAGAAATTAAAAAAAAAGTAAAAGTAAACGCTAGTGCATCCTTGAAATACAATACTCTTGTTTCATTTTCTTTAACTCTTTGCTTCCAGTCAACGACCCAACTTCTCATGCAGACATGACTGGAAATAAAATAGAGCTGGAAGCAAAGGGTTAATTTACAGAATGGACAGAAAAGTATATCCCTCGTGAACTTGTAGCCATAAGTACTGAAACAGCATACGCTTCACAATAATCATGAAATTCGTTTTTCAGGCTTCATTTTATTAAGTCTCCTTTTGCAACCACATTAAATAACTTTTTTCTTCCTTTGAACGAACCGAACACACTTCTGTGGTGTAGTAGTTAGGCGCTTAGTCATCGCATACATAAGACTTAAGTTCGATTCCCGTGAAGGGAGGATTTCTATGGAGTATATTCGTCGCTCTGCTGGGACATAGTATCATTTTTACCTTGTGTTGTCCTAAAAGGCAGGGTGGAAGCACAGTTTCTAAATCATGATCTAAATTGTTTCGGCGGGGAGGGGGTTGGAGGGGGGGGGGTTGAGAAACACGTACAGTTAAAAGAGAGCGAACTGTATAATATTGTTTATGATCTTAAGGTTCAAGCAAATGAGGCGAGGTTTTATTTTCGATTTAAAACAGGCACGGGCAACCTACGGCCCCCAGGCCAGATCCGGCCCGCGGGCAGTTTTAGTCTGGCCCGCCAGCCGACTCAAGGTCAATTATGAACAAATTGAATGTCGCCAACGGTGAGTTGGCAATGATTATTTTAATAAAAACAAAATTTTCAGTCTTGAAAATGAAAAAAACAAAACAACAATAAACTTTCTACCCAGCTGGAAACAATAGATCTAATATTTTACCTCATGAAATAAATAAATAAAAATAAATAAATAAATAATATAACACTTTTATTGTCCCAGAAGGGCACTTTGGTTTACAATGGCAAACATACATATACATACATAAATACATAATTATAAATACGTACATGCATAATTTTTTTTCCTTTCCTGTGAAAGGCACTGGTCAATGCTCATTCTTTTGATATTGTCTACGAGTTGTATGTTGTATTTTCTAAAATATTTATTTATACTTTGGTTATTTAATATAATAAACTGCAATTGATATTGGCTTTTTGACTTCTCTCACGTCCTTTCAGATAAGGTATAGGCCTGATTATTTATTCATAACTATGACCTTCTTATATCTTCTTGGAAGAGTTCATTTTCTCAGTGCTGCTACTTTTGCTTTTTCTTCTTAAATATCTTGCAGTGTTGCAAGGGACTTTAGATTTATACAGTTTAAGCTGCTGCTGTTGTTGTTGCTGCTGCTGTTGTAGTTGTTGTTGTTGTTGTTGTTGTTGTTGTTATTTTTGTTTTTGTTTTTGTTGTTGTTGTTGTTGTTGTTCATGTTGTTGTTGTTGTTGTTGTTGTTGTTGTTGTTGTTGTTGTTGTTGTTGTTGTTGTTCATATTGTTGTTGTTGTTGTTGTTGTTGTTGTTGTTGTTGTTGTTGTTGTTGTTGTTGTTGTTTATGTTGTTGTTCATGATATTGTTGTTGTTGTTGTTGTTGTTGTTGTTGTTATTGTTGTTTTTGTTGTTTTTGTTGTTTTTGTTGTTGTTGTTCATGTTGTTGTTGTTGTTGTTGATGTTATTGTTGTTGTTATTGTTGTTGTTCATGCTTTTGTTTTTGTTCATGCTGTTGTTGCTGTTCTTTTTGTTTTTGTTGTTGTTGTCGTTGTTGCCATCGTTCCCATCGTCTTTTTTGGAGTTGGCGTTGTTGTTGTTGTGGCTACCTCTGCTGCTACTGCTGTTGTTGCTGCTGCTGTTGCTGCTGCTGTTACTGCTGCAGTTGTTGTTGCTGTTGCTGCTGCTGCTTCTGTTGTTGTTGTTGTTGTTGTTGTTGTTGTTTAAGTGTAACGCCCACACAGACACATAGATGGCTCATTGCGAAAGGGAAGAACTTTGTAACAGGACGGGCGACGAAAGGAATAAATTATGATCTCAGTCGGGTTTCGAACCATGACTCTCCGAGCGGCAGAATAACTCCTTACCTACTGCACAACAGCAGACATGTGCTGCCTATGACATCTAGTCAGGGAGAACAGGAGAAGAAGAAGAAGAAGAAGAAGAAGAAGAAGAAGAAGAAGAAGAAGAAGAAG
>NW_004797422.1:933715-934570 GCF_000002075.1 Aplysia californica
AAGAACAAGAACAAGAACAAGAACAAGAAGAACAAGAAGAACAAGAAGAAGAACAAGAAGAACAAGAAGAAGAAGAAGAACAAGAACAAGAAGACTGCATTGGCCACAATGACGTCAAACATAGTATTACATGGAGTACCACTGTTGAATAACTACACTCAATTAAGTGGTCATCGAACTCAGGCCATTAATATTGTGGTTTACTGTAAAACACCTGCTTTTCCTCAAGTTCTAAATAATAATGTTGATCTACCAGTTGGAAGTTTGTGGGCTGAATAAATATGCTGCAAACAGTACATGACACAAAATGGCTCAATTTATCAACGATTACAATGCATTTGCGGAAAGAAAACTAAAACTTCCTGAGAATTGTTTTTCGACTTTCTTTTTAAGTCAAGATTTTAGGCTCGTGAAATAAAGTGTTTTACAGTACCGTAGAAAAAGACAAGAGAAGCAAAAAAAGCTTGAGAAAGTTGTAGCCTACATTGGGGGAATTTCCTTTGAGGTAGTTGAGAGCAGGGGATTAATTATTATGGGTCGTCGAAACGAAGTGGGGTGGCTAATTTGGGACGTGTTGATCTTACGAGAGAGACTTACAGGGAATGAGGGCTTTTTTCGTTTTGTTTGGGGAGAGTTGGTGGTTCGGGGTGGGGCGGGGGGAGGGTAGTACAACTCAACCGAAGACACAAAAGATCAATGAAATGACAGATACATTACCACAACGTGTCTTGCTAGGAGTGGGGGTGGTAAGGTTAGCCTGAGGTTAAAAAAGCACCGAACTATAGAGGTTGCCGATTCTTTTGCAAATGAAGAAGCAATCATATGGTTCATGGGGTGTGTCGGGGGTGAGAGGTG
>NW_004797422.1:940437-942231 GCF_000002075.1 Aplysia californica
CTCAGAAGGGCACTTTGTTTTACAATGGTAAACATACATACATAAATACATAATTATAAATACGTACATGCATACATAGGCCTACTTACATGCATAAATACATACATAAATACACACTATTACACAAATACAGAACAGTTTACAAACAATGCCACTGTCGGTCGCCACTGTGCAGCGCCCTGTATTTTGAGCTAGGGTTGTCGTGTCTTGCTCAAGGGCACAGCGCAGTGACCACCCATCTGATCCCCGTGTCACCGACACTTGGTTGACATTGCTTGAGTCAAAACTCACTACTAACTTAGCCACTGGAGCCCCAGTATTAATGATGATAATAATACTTACAAGATACAGACCCGTTGTACGAACGGTGATTTTGTGATAGGAAATCCCAAGATAAAATGTTTGTACCTGCTTCATTGCCGTAAGACCCACATGTAGACAACATTGTTGGTACATGTATTATATGCGCCATCTGGAACTCTGTCCTGTTTGCATGTATTCCAATAAGAGTCCCTGAAAACTTCATATGTATAGCTACAGGTATAGTAACTTTGCCATTCTGACAGCAGGATGTGTTTCTCTCTTCTCTCCATCTTATGGCATTGCAATGTTCACAGATGACACTGAATTCACCACAGTCATGTGCCCGTAATCTCCGATCAATTTCAATTTCACTAAAGGACTGTGCGTTGCACTCTAAAGTCAACGTTGGCCTATTCTTTCTTGGCTTAGCACGCTCAAGGTCTTCCTCCAGATTCTGACTATTAGAACGTAAATTCTGTGTGATAGTCACCTTTCTCCCTTTCCTTTCGCTTTCACCTCTGTATCGTGGAGTTAAACTAACTCTACGTTTAGGGGATATCTTACTACATTATTACCTAACATTCCATGGGCACCCTTACTCCGAACAGATCTTGATCTAGATTGACATCTTCTTGCTAACTACTCCAAATCAGTCTTGAATTCTGTGCTCCAAATACATCTAAAATATAGACATCTAGATCGCCAAAGTTTGGTGACTTCCAAAACTTTAGAGTCCTTGAAAACTGCACATTTGCATTTATTTGCGCCTTTAATCAACGTTTTTCAGTAAAATCAACACAAAACTGTGTTTTTAAACGGACACAAAAGATGTTGAGCCAAAAGAAAAAGAAAATTAGATAAAAATATTTGCCGAAAGGCCAGAAAAATGCCGGTTTCTTTGAATACAATATTTTGACGAGCGCCTGATTTCACCGTGATGCCTCACATTTAGCTTTTGAGGACACATGAGGTAAAGGATGCCTGGTAAAAGTAAAGCATAACCCCCATCCTCCGCCCCCACACCATCCCAATGTCTACGCACATCATCAGTGGGTGGTTGGCGGGTGCTCTGGTGTGGTTTACTCCTTCTTTCCTATTAAATATCTATCGCCCTGATATCCCCTCCTTCCATTTTAGGTTTGTTATTCCCTTGTCGCACCTCTAATCTTCGGCACTTATATGACCCTATTGTGTTGCAAGTGCTGTAAAACTCTTACTAAAGGTAAACTAAGCACAATATCATAATCACAGCCAGCCTTTTGTCTATGGTGTTGTTAAGACAGATAGCTACAAAGCCTTACTGTTACCTTCACGTTGACCATCGACGTTGCGCACGAGGTCAAGCACGTTTGGAATGGGGCGGGGGAGGGGGGGTTAAACTTTACTCATACCTCTCGACTCATTGTTTTCTGTCTTGCATACCATTGCGACTCACACGGTGACCCTCGACGTTGCGCACGAGGTCAAACACATTCAAAAAGGGGCGGGGGG
>NW_004797422.1:944234-946881 GCF_000002075.1 Aplysia californica
TTCTTCTTCTTCTTCTTCTTCTTCTTCTTCTTCTTCTTCTTCTTCTTCTTCTTCTTCTTCTTTCATCACCGTCATCACCATTGTGTTGTTGTTGTTGTTGTTGTTGTTGTTGTTGTTGTTGTTGTTGTTGTTGTTGTTGTTGTTGTTGTTGTTGTTGACTGAAATGAAACGGACCCTCTGTAGAACAGGCGGTCAGAGCTAAAGTATTCTATTTACGACATTAATGTATTGCAGATGGTACGATGTATGAGCATCCGGGAAAAGCAATGAATGGCGAACCATGAACGCCGACGCCTGTTTTTGATCTGGCATTTGAAGAATGCCAAGTATCGGACACATAAAACATAATGCATTATAATTATAATCCCTAAACATTCACCTTGATATTAAAAATCTTGCTTTGTTGTGGTTTGCTCCTTCTTTCCTATCAAACTCTATCGTTATTATCTCCGTTTTTTACTCTCTTGAAACGTCTCTAATCTCTGGCACTTACATGACCTAATTGTGTTGTAAACGCTGTATAACTCTTACTAAGACTAAACTAAACTAGCTGTGTTGCAAGCGCTGTTAAACTCTTACTCAAGCATACTTTAAAATACCTGATATTTCTCCTCACTCGCAGACAATGGCCCTGCGAAGAAACGTGAGCTGACACGTCTGCTGAGGATGCTGAGCAAAATGACCGAAAAGTAGACATCTGCTGATCTCACTTCCGGTTCCTGTCTCCGTCCAGTGCGCAATGTTGGTGGTGATTTTGTGGAGGATTTTCCTTCTTCAGAATCATCACAACAATGTTTTCTTCTCTCAAAAGTTGAACGTGGTTTTGTTTTCCGAATAAAGTCAAAAGTTACATGAATCCACAAAGTTTTTGCATTCTTCTTTTTTTTCTTCATATTATTAGATTTGTTACTATTTGCATTTTCGAACATCAGAAAAAGGGCTTAGATTTGCACTCATCATTTCAGGATTTGTTTATGAAAACTTGAGTATCTGCGTCTGTGGTGTAAGGGTTATAGGCTTTTGACAGACGACATGTAAAAAAACGTAGCAGGAATTACTGCCAAGTCTGGAGACACTGTAGACAATGGGAGCGGTCACACGAGTGGCAGGTGTTATTTTCAGTCATGGCGTAGCAGACATGTGTCGCACACATTCTGCTACGCCGCGACACACCAGCGTTTTGGTGAAGCACACAGTTCAAGGGACGCGGACACACGAGATGTATTTACTGCCGACGGATTCCTACAATACAGTCGAACCTGCCATGACGGTCACCTGTATAATACGGCCACTTGTACAAAACAGCCACTTTCCATTTCCCCCCTTGCGGTTTTTTTTTCTATATAATTAAAAATGTGTGAACTCTCACACACAAGCTCCATACAGACCATGCATAAAAAGTGCGTTTACCTTCAACATTTATAATTATTTTACAACTTGACATGCACACACACAGCAACCAGACCGCTGCGTCCAGATTTTTTCTGTCCACCGCACAATCTGAATTGCGTGAAGCATGCCATACATTTTCTGGTCTGTGCGGACAGAAAAGGGGAGTTGACGTCACAAAACACGCCGGCATACACACACACTCCGCTACACACTTTGCACATGGTCCCTTAGTGTGACCACCAATCTTTCCTTTGGTGTAATTGATTTCCTCCAGTTTGTGTTTTGTTTCTGAAGCCCACAGGCACATAACTCCAGCAAGGATTGAAATGTTGTTGGCGTCATTCGAAAATGTTCCAAACATTTCTCAACATCAGCAAATATTTGAGGCAACAATTTGAATTCTCCCAAAGCTCCCCGTCTTTACAAATTGGGTGAATCCAGTGACGCCGTTCGGATGCTAAGGCTTTTCTTTTGTACTACCAAAGCAGAAATATCTTGCTCTTCCTCGTGAGCGCCATCTTGAAACCGGAAAAATCTGTATGGTTTGTATGGACCCTGCAGGAACGGTATAACCGCACTTTTCTGAACATAATTATTTTTCTGGCCTGGAAAAAGTATTGTCTGTATGAAGCCTATGTGTTTAAGTTCTGAAACGGTCACCTGTCCAACGTGGCCGCGGCCACCTTATTTTATCAAACCACGGTCAAATGTACCTGCCTCAGACGACCAGACGTGGTCACTCATTGCCCGACACTTTTTGACACTTTGTTATAAATTTTGAATCGGTCCCTCACGCTGTGGACGGCCTTCATAATTCATTCACTTGTCGTTGTTGTTAATCCCTCAAATGACCGTTTACCCAAGTTGACCAATGGGTAGGCCTTACAATAAATTTTCAACTGCTGGTGAGGGAAGTGTGTGATCCGTCCTAACCTATAATAAGCCCCGCCCACAACTCATGCACAAATCGTGTGTGAGGTGACTGCTCACTGTTTTGTTTAGCTAATCTGTAACAAAGTAACAATGAACGTTGACGTGAACTTGTGACAGAAGCGTCGCTCGTTCTCCGAGGGGTGGCGACCTGTGTATTTGTTTTACCATGGCACTCGGTCTTCATCGTCTTACTTACATATTTTGTTGAGCTTACCCTGGCACAAAATCAGCAACAACAAAAAAAAAGCTAACAAAAAAAATTACAACAACAACAAACCAACAACAACAAAAACCCTTCTTACACCACGCCTCCCCTCCCCCC
>NW_004797422.1:947361-948670 GCF_000002075.1 Aplysia californica
TGATGATGATGATGATGATGATGATGATGATGATGATGATGATGATGATGATGGTGATGATGGTGATGATGGTGATGATGGTGATGAAGGTGATGATGGTGGTGATGATGGTGGTGATCATGATGATGATTATTTATGGTGATGATGATTATGCTCTAATGTTGGAAATAATGTGCATATTGGTTTCAGTGTTAAGTGTGTTTCATTTATTTTTTGTGTGCTTACTCTAGATACCCACCAGGCTGTCCTGGGGGCGGGGGGCGGGGACACAACCTTCATTCCCAACTCCCCGCATAGAGCGACCAAAAATTTGGAAATAATTTGTCATCTTCATCCCTGGCATTTAATAAAAGTATACCAAAAAATCACTTGGGGGCCGCTTCTAAGTATAAGATAAGATAAGATAAGACACATCTTTATTGTCCAGATCCTGGCACATTGGTTTGGTGTTCCACCACGAGTACACACACACACACACACACACACACACACACAAACACACACACACACAAACACACACACGTACACACGTGCACACACATGCACACACAAGTAGGCTTACAATCACATACATAATATAACTGAGCAGCAATATAAACCAAAAAAATCGTAGGCTAGATACACACTCAATGTTTTTTATGCATGCTCTAAGGTCGTAAGTACACTAAACAAGATGGTTAAGATGGAAGCATTTTGATAGATGATGGTAAAAATGACCTTCTGTACCTTTCTTTGTTACAGATCAGAAGCATGGGTCTTTTACTTCTGACTGATGTTTTTATTTGAGGGAACAAGGGATGTTTGTTGTCTAAAAAGATGGAATTAATTTTCTTAGTGCAAGCTGTTATGTACAATTCATCCAAATAAGTGATGCCATTGTTAGTGTGTTTGTTACCCTACGTCTATCATAGTTTCAAAGCAGTGAAAGGAGTGTGGCCAATAACCTTTGCAATATTTTTCATAGCCAATGCAGTTGCGTTCCGTAACAAAAGACTAACACGTCTAGACTAACGTGTGTGCATACAAGTTATCGCTGTCGGCATTTGCAACTGATCCCGAGCACTTCTGTGACCGTGAAAGCCTATAAAAAGCCTGAAAAACCATTCCCAGTCGACCAGAGAATTACACGGTCCCCTCTTCTTAAAGTGATACTGGCAATAAAATCACCAATAGTACCATCATCATCCAGTGCCAAATCTGCAACAAACATCGGCGATCATGGTTCTCCATTAATTCCTTTGCTCGGATGCTCTCAAAAAAGCTACGTCTCCCTGATCTTTCCCTGTTACCATTTGTTTAGGTTCCCTAA
>NW_004797422.1:950371-955351 GCF_000002075.1 Aplysia californica
AGACAGACAGACAGACAGACAGACAGACAGACAGACAGACAGACAGACAGACAGAGACAGAGAGACAGGGAGGACAGAAAGAGACAGGGAGACAGAGAGACAGAGAGAACAAGAAAGACAGACAGATAGATAGAGAGAAAGACACAGAGAGAGAGAGAGTGAGAGAGAGAGTGAGAGACAAAGAAAAAACAGAGAACAATTTTCCGTAGTTTCTTCCAACGTCTATCCCCAAAAAGCAGTGACTAATAACAGCCGACATATGAGAGAAGGAAGCAGATGCCAAAAAAGACAAAGCTCAGCGGATATTTAATCTTCTGACCAAAACAAAAAAAGTTATGGCAATTTTGTAATCGATAAAACTTGGGCACCGCCAGAAATAACCGAGCAGTTATTATGGTTCGTGGAGAAAAGGGATATCGGCTTGTCTGGTTTTCTAGGGGCGAAGGGGTTACTGATAGGGTTTGTGGTTACTTTGAATTAGAGTGGAGGTTTAGGTCTTTATCTTTATTAGATCCTGCTAGGATTTTGTTTTCCATGAAATAAAATACAAAAAGAAAACAAAAACAAAAAATCCCAAGCGACTGGTAGCTTGTTTAGTGTACGTTTTTGAAAGGATGGTTTTGAGTGATGTGTGCAATGTGTGTGCGTGTGTGTGTTAGATCTATCTATCTATCTATCTGTCTATCTATCTGTCTATCTATCTATCTATCTATCTATCTATCTATCGATCTATCGATCTATCTATAGATCTATCTATGTATAGATCGATCAAACTACATGTATCTGATTCTATTAATCTGTCTTTTCTATATATCCATTCTTCTATCTACTATATCAATATTATTACTTTTCTGTGATAGTGTGTTTGTGTGTCTGTGTGTGTGTGTGCTTGCGTGCAACTGTACGTCAGTACGAAAGTCTCTCCCCCCCCCCTCCTCCTCCTCCTCCTCCTCCTCCTCCTCCTCCTAGTGTTGCTGAGGACAAAATCAGGAATGGGAATTCCCCGGAAGTGTTATCCGGAGGAAGGCGGATAAAAAGCAGAGAGAAACAAAACACCTTCGATTTTTCCCCGATCTTTTCGGCCTGATTGAAAATCCTGGTTCTGATACGGTTCCTAATGATTCGATGGCTAACCAGAGATCGATATCCCAGCAGTGATTGGCGAATGAAGTCAGAACCGCTTGTTGATAAAGCTGTTTTGTCAGCACCACCCTTGGAAACAGGCTGCCAACGACAAACAACCACTTTCTTTCGAGAGTTCCACATTCAAATGCCGAGGGCAATGACCTCATTTCAGTACTTCCGTTAAGTCTGAAAGTGGCAGTAATTGTGGTTTCTTTATACCTTAACTATTAATGATTGTACGGAATGCGATTTTTAGTTTGGTACGCAGCCAATTTTGTCATCCTAGTTGTGAGCGCTATAAGCTTCGCTCACGATCCTTTCGGAGATGGGACGTTAAACTCGGAGGTCCCGCCTCTTACATAATCTAAAAGTGCTGATAGAGGCGTTAAACCTATACCATTTCACTATTTTCAAACGCCGCTCCTATTTAACCTATTTGCAGAAAATAAACACCAAATCGAGTAGAAATGAACGGCACTTATTTATACCGAGAAGACCCGAGAAGACCCGAGAAGACCCGAAAAGACAGCCGAAAAGACCCGAGAAAACACAAAAAGACACTAAATGACCCGAAAAGACATACGTGGTTATTTATTCATTGTTTACTTATTTGTTGTTTATTTATTTGTCACAAACAGACACTTATTTATACCCAGAAGACCCGAGAAGACAGCCGAAAAGACACAAAAAATCCCGAAAAGACACGAAAAGACACTAAATGACCAGAAAGACACACAAGGTTTATTTATTTATTGTTTATTTATTTGTTGTTTATTTATTTGTCACAAACAGATCGATAATAGTATAAGCTACACAGCCGTGGACAAGACATGACTCGATCGTCGTCACCACTTCCGTAAAAACAAAAATAATTTCGATCCCTTGGGGAGCTACTCTTAAAAAACTTAAAACACACTGACACTCATTTCTTTCATTTGCTTAAAGGGTGTATTATTATCGATCTGTTTGAGACAAATAAATAAACAACAAATAAATATAAACAATAAATAAATAAATCATATATGTCTTTTCGGGTAATTTAGTGTCTTTTCGTGTCTTCTCGGGTCTTTTCGGCTGTCTTTACGGGTCTTCTCGGTAAAAATAAGTACCCGAAATGAATGATCCAAGCATTAACATACAATTTGATTAATTACAGGTAAGATGAGTGTGCTGAGGTTAGGCAGATTTTTGCTATGACTGCAAACAGCCGAGTCATGCCGTAATTTTAAAGGCTCGGATGAGAAGGAAAACATAATAATCAATGAATATTCAAGAAAACGTCACTAGACGCTAAAAATAGCCTAGATCTTATGCTAAAGTTATGGAGCCATTTTTGATAATCACTTCTGAACAATAATAATATGGTTACACTGATGGAGGGCTAGATCTAACCGCCAAAAAGTGAGTAGATGTATAAGATCTATTTCGCTTCTTACATGTTTTGCTTCACTCTTTTCTTTGTTTTAGGGACCATTAAATCGTTTGTTTTTTTATGTACGTATCCATGTCTATCCGCTCACACCACCGCTCTGTGGTTTAGAGGTTAAGAGCTTCGCCGTCGCACGCAGAAGACCCAAGTTCGATTTCCGTACTGGGAGAAATTTTAGCGTGTGCCTCGATCTCTCAGCTGGGATTTTATCACCGTCTCAGTCGGGGATGACCCCTAACAGGTAGAGTCGAAGCCCGCCTCCTAGACGATCTAAAATGTATCTATGTGGGTGTATAAATACCTTTTAAAAAGTTGCCGGTACATTTTCGTGTTTGCATATCAACTTTTTTATTCATATATTATAATATTGTTTCTTCCTTTCGTTAGTATCAAATTATCTATTCATTTTGTTACTTATTCACCCGTTTATTTATTGTTTGTTTCTTTTGTCATTCGTACACTCATATAATGTTTACTGATTTATTTATGCCTCCTTTATCATGTATCTATTTTGTAGCATAGAGCTTGCTGTACAGCGTGGATATGCGCTAAACAAATGATGTTGTTATTATTATTATTATTATTATTATTATTATTATTATTATTATTATTATTATTATTATTATTATTATTATTATTATTATTACCTCACTCACTCACTCACTCACTCACTCACTCACTCACTCACTCACTCACTCACTCACTCACTCACTCACTCACTCACTCACTCACTCACTCACTCACTCACTCACTCACTCACTCACTCACTCACTCACTCACTCACTCACTCACTCTTCCATCCTTTCATTCAGACAACGACTCTCAAATGACCACACTCTCAGCCACGACACAACTCATAAGACCTGTGTAGGCCGACTCAACAAGGAAATGCTCTTAATCTTACTCCCAGTGGCGTCGGTGGCCTAGTGGTTTGGCTACCGGACTCGTAATTGTGAGATTGCGGGTTTGGGGGTTCGAGCCTCAGCTCGGTCCGACGTTGTGTCCTGGGGCAAGGCAATTTACATGAATTCCCCGTTTGGCTCAGTCCTTTCGGAGACGGACGTTAAACTAGGTGGTCCCGCCTCTTAAACAACCCAATAGTGTTGATAGGGGCGTTAAATCCATACCATTTCACCATTTAATTTCAGTCGTACTCCCAGGATTGACTCATTCGTTTATTCACTCACTCACTCACTCACTCACTCACTCACTCACTCACACACTCACTCACTCACTCACTCACTCACTCACTCACTCACTCACTCACTCACTCACTCTCTCATTCACTCACTCACTCACTCTCTTTACTCACTCACTCACTCACTCTTCCATCCTTTCATTCACACAACAACTCACGAATGACCACACTCTCAGCTACGACACAACTCATAAGACCTGTGTAGGCCGATTCAACAAGGAAAAGCTCTTAGTCTTACTCCGAGGATTGACTCACACATTTTGCTAACATCGATTTCTTTATAGGGTGTCCACACTTTACAAAACGGTCGAATAGTATGGTTGGATAGTACAACGCCATCCGATATCTCAATCACATAATTGTTCTTTGATCCCACTTTTTTAACGGTCTAAAAATGTAGTTAGAGTGCTTAATGCCATTGATATTTTAAACTCTTAAGTTGTTCCTTGCTGAAAACTTTACGAATAATTGAAATATGTAGTTGAACAGTATTGCAATCCAATATCTCAATCACGTCATCGGTCTTAGCCGAAAACGAAAGTTTTCGAAAATCGAAAGTGGAACGTCGAGAGTCGAAAGCCGAAGTCGAAAAGTTTAGTCGAGCTGTAATGCCATTCGGTATCTCAATCACTTAATTGTTCTTTGAGGACACTTTACGAATAATAGAAAATTATAGTCAAACCATAGTGTCATCCGACAGCTCATTCACTTTATCGCCTCTTCAAAAGTTCTTTAGGGGATAACAAAATCGAATGACGACTCACCAAACCGATCCAACTTATAGACTGCCAGACAGTCGCATGGTGTGTGCACTATTAATAGAAGGAGTCTTAGGTATCCCGCCTCCCTCCATTAGCGAGCAAGCGAAGTAAATTATGATTATGCATAATCTTCTTGATTATGAATTGATGACAGGGACAGAAATGTCTAATTCAAAGCGCCTGGGGCTGCGAGATAATAATTCGAAAAACTTTAAGAGCTTTTCTGTATTATGATCTAATGAAGATCTTCAGTCAACATCAAAGCAAATCAGAGCTCAAAGGGAGTGGTTTGTTTGTTGCCTTTTCTCTGAAGCCTCTCTAAGTCAGGTCAACAAAGTATTAGATTTGATCGAAAATGACAGCCCTTCATTACTGGATTTCGCACCGATTTGCACTTTTTTTTAGAGAGTGTGTTTGTTGGTGACTGTGTGTGTGCGTGCGTGTGTGTGTGTGTGTGTGTGTGTGTC
>NW_004797422.1:957728-960980 GCF_000002075.1 Aplysia californica
GGATTGTTACACTTTATTTTACCGTAAGATCAACCGTTCTGGGTGGGGGGGGGATGTCAAATAGGCTTATCATCAGGTCACCACCACCATCGTCACCACCACCATCGTCACCACCACCATCGTCACCACCACCATCGTCACCACCACCATCGTCACCACCATCGTCACCACCACCATCGTCACCACCACCATCGTCGTCACCGCCAACAACAACAACACTACCATCGACAACATCATCACCACAACCACCACCTCATACGACCACCAAAAAATACCCAAAAAAACACCACCAACAACAACAACAACAACACCAACATCAACAACAACAAAAACATCAACAAAAACACCACCACCACCACAACAACAACACCAGCATCAACAACAACAAAAACATCATCAACAACAACAACAAAAACATCAACAAAAACATCACAACAACATCAACAACAACAACAACATCACCACCACAACCACTACCAAAACACCACAACAACATCAACAAAAACACAACAACAACAACATCAACAAAGACACAACAACAACAAAATGAACAACAACAACAACAACAACAACAACAACAACAACACGGGGGTGTTGACCAGAATCAGGCTGAGCAGTATACTGTAGCTAACAGAACCAATCTTTTTTCGCGCGCTCATAAATTATGAACTTGTGCAGTTGCGAGCGCCGTAAAACTCTTACTAAAACTAAACTAAAAAACAAAAACAATAAATACAACAACAACAACAACTACAAACACAACAACATCAACAAAAACTACAACAACAACAACAACACAGCAGCAGCAGCAGCAACTACAAGTACAAAAGGTTGAATGCTTAACACGGGAACAATCACGCTACAAGCTGAGAAGGAGAGAATGGAAAAGGAGGCGCGTATTTGAGGGAGAGTAGGAAAAGGAGAGAGGGAAAAAGAGAAAGACAGAGAGAAGGCGAGAGAAAGACAGAAAGAAAGAGACCAAAAGAGATAGAGGAGGATGGGGGAGAGAAAAAGGGAGGGATAGAGGAGAGTGAGAGAGAGAGAGAGAGAGAGAGAGAGAGAGAGAGAGAGAGAGAGAGAGAGAGAGACGGGTACGTTATTACACCCGCTTTATTGTTCCAAATGTCCACATTTACTCTCTGCCACATAAAAATAAGTGTTTGATGAATGAACTGATAGACAGGTAGATAAGTGAACCCCTACTGCTTCTTTGGGCTGTGATACAACATACATACCTCTATAGTGCGGTAAAATATTCGTGGCGTATTGTCAAATATTTGCTCAACTATCGACCATAGGCTCCCCTGCTTTTGCACAATGACTTGTAGCAATTTGTCTTAACAGATTAAAATTTTTGTAAACACATGTTAGTTGTATTCTAGAAAATTCCTCAGTAAATACAAATAAAAAATCTAAGTCGGTGGTTTCTACAGATTTTAAACGATTTACAGCTGGGACAATAGAAATGTTGCTTTTAAAAGCAAGTCCGTGGTTTTTTCAAATTGCGACATTGTGCTCATTGAACGCATGTTTTGAGAACCTTTAGTGCAAAAAAAGTGCTCACTATAAAATGTCTTGTTACAAGTTTTGCCACTAAAAGGTGTGGTTGGTGAGCTGTGACGTAGGCCATATGCGTTTGTAAAAAGTGTGTAAGAAGTTGGAAGTGCTGTGAATGATCCCTTTTTCTGCGTGACCGAGATTTATAGTATTTTATATGAATTTATTAAGAGAAAAGTTTTTTTTTTAATCTAGCCCTAATTGGTGTGGAAAAACGTGACTAAGTTAAAAAAAATTGATACAAACTGTTGTGCAAAGTATGGGTGACATTGACTCATCTGTTAAAGAGATATTTGAGGATAAGTTGCACCACTATTTTTTGACCGCACTATATGTCATGTAGTTTGCTCTCTCTACGTATATTATTATTATGTGTCACGACGCGGTGGAAACAGGCACTAGTCAAGTTTTGGGCATATGGAGGGCCGTATCTATCCGGAGACGTCTCTGACGGAAATAGACCAATCAAAATGCTTTGCGCCTATGGACCAAGTAAAAAAAATCTAGGGGGGGGCGGGTGCTTCCCTGTTTTAACCCATAATTTGATATTTTGCTGTTCGGTTAAAACATTTCTAGAAAATAATTTATTTGCGACAGTTTTAGGGGCTATATGTGGGATCTGCAGCAAACAATACGCAAGTTTGACCCCCCAAAGCACTGCATCTGTGTGTCGGAGCATGTTTCCGAATAGTCCCTGATTGCTCCACTGAGACATCTCCGAATATCTTCTGCCCATATAGAGTTGTTGGGATAATCGTAAAGCTTGTTCATTTATCTTGTTTTCGGTAAGAAAATATATAAAAATGGAACACCCATCCATCTTGAATATAAATCTATCGCAAATATGTCGACTTCTATTCAAGATAGAAGAATCCTTTTTCCATTCAAATCAAGATAAATAAACTGGTTTAAGGTGATACCAGGCCAAGGAATTTGTCTCACTAACAAGGCAATCCCCAATGTCCAGATCGGATGCAGGAACAACTTTACTTTACTTTAAGGTGATACCCAAAACTTCATATGCCCAAAAATTGACGAGCGCCTGATTCCACCACAACACCCCACATGTTTGAAGACTCTTATCTTGTGCGACATGACAAACATTTCCAAATCAAACCCTCAACACATGGACTGCTCAGACATAAAGAAAAGTGTTTTGTTATAAATACCTTAAGGAAAACATGACAGCACACCGTCAAAGAAAAATGATACCAGTTTGAGTTATGTTTATTTAGGTTGGGTTTTTTTTTTAATCCGCATAGTATACTCGTACTTTAAGTAATATATGTGAACGTGGCACAATAAGAAATATAATAATCTCGTTCGTTTACGAAAAACAGCTTACAACTTACAACTGGCTGCTTACAGTATACTACTAAATAACCGTAAAGATTTTTATTTACAGTAGTGTACACTATTCGTCAACTTAAGACGCAAAATTCACTTCTTAATACCACCTTTATAAACTGTTAAAATCTACCTTGAAATAACCACAAACGTAATATATGCACGCTCAGCAGGAAAATTGAATAAATTGAATAGCAACGTAGGTTTAATATTCCTATCCTTCTTTTTTTACAATGACATTGACAAACATTAATGTTCTATAAAATCTCACAGGGACAATTTTCGTCCAGATTTTGCACTTCCTAACAATAATGGTGCACTGTGTTTAAAGTACAAAGTCCCCCCCCC
>NW_004797422.1:962192-963621 GCF_000002075.1 Aplysia californica
GGGTGGCAAGAAAATCACAGAATAGATATTTTGCGGGAGGGGTAGAGGGGGGGTGGAGGGGCACATTCTCTGGAATTTCAGCGAGAGTGAAAACTTAGAACATAATTAGACACTTGAAGTGGAGAGGGGCAGGCGAAATTTGACAGTTTTGTAAACTAAATGCTTCAGCGGGTGAAAGGAAGGAGACGGGGGCTGTTTGACCCTTGACTTGTGAGTGTGTTTTTGGCCGTTTATCTGTATGTCTGTCTGTCTATCTGTTTGCTTGTCTGTAGGTCCGAGTGTCTATTTTCGGTGTTCGCCCACCTCAGTGATTGGCTATGAACTAATTCTTTAAAAAAGTTATAGAATCTTTTAACGCCCCCATTGACACTGTTTAGATCATTTAAGAGGCTAGTTTCGGACCCTCCTTGTCAGGGCCAACCCGGGATACAACATCCCAGCAGAAAGACCGAGATACTCGATAAAATTTTCTCTCCCTTTCGGGAATCGAACTCGGGTCTCCTGGGAGAGACAGCGAAGTGCCTAACCGCCAGACCACTTGAACCGCTGGTTATTTATAAAAAGTAAAAAGTAAATTCCTACCTCTTCCACCACCCCCACTACCGACCTCGTAATCGTGATTCGTGAGGTTGCGGGGTTGGGGGTTCGAGCCGCGGGCCCGACGTTGTGTCCTTGGGAAAGGCACTTTACACGAATTTTCCTCACTTCACCTAGGTGGAAATGGGTACCCGGCCATAGACAGCGAAAGATCTTGTCAGTATGTTAGTGTTTTAGCGCCTATAAATGGCTGCTTGCACTGTATGCTTCCCAGGGAGTTGAGTTTGTTTCAGAATGCTATCAGGTCTTCTGGGGTAATATGTATAGATTGTGAAGCGCATAGAGCTTGCTGTTGAGCGGGGATTTGCCCAATACAAACGCTATCTATTATTATTATTAAATCATCTTTCTTACACGACGTCATAGCAGCCCAAATGAGGTTCAAACAGAGAGTTTTACAGAAATACAATGTTACTGTAAACCCTCTCTGGTTCAACTCAGAGTTGAGACCCCGGATGTGCATTGTAAGTAAGTCAAGTAAGTTTCGAATGGGGTCTCAAGTTTTCCTTTACCCTCAACCCTGGCCTGCAACATACAAAAGTGACGACAGAACGAACGATCCCTTTGTTTTGACGGGAAAATCTTCACTTAGATTACGTTTGAAGTAGATTGCTCAATCGAGTGGTCTGTCCGTGGTTTTCACTGTTTGTCGCTGAGTTCAATGTACCTTGAGGGTGTGAGTCAGATATGTGATTTAGGCGAGGAGGGGGGATGCCGGGGTGGGGAGGGGGGAGGGAGAGAGAAAGAGAGGAGAAAGAGAAGGAAAGAACTATAGAGAAAGAGAGAGAGAGGAGGGGGGAGAAAGCGAGAGAGAGGGGAGAGAGAGAGAGAG
>NW_004797422.1:965089-972224 GCF_000002075.1 Aplysia californica
AGAGGGGGGATAGAGAAAGAGAGAGAGAGAGGGGGGATAGAGAAAGAGAAAGGGAGAGAGAGGAAGAGAGAGAGGGGTGGAGGGGGAGACAGAGAGGGAGAAAGAGAGAGAGAGGGGGGGTGCGAGGCAGAGAGAGAGGGAGAGAGAGAAAGACAGAGAGAGGGGAGAGAAAGAGAGAGAGGAAAAGAGAGAGAGAGGAAAAGAGAGAGGGGGGGACAGACAGGGAGAAAGAGAAAGAGAGGAGGGAGAGAGGGGGGAGAAAGAAAGACAGAGACAGAGTGAGACAGAGAGAGAGAGAGAAGGAGGTGGAGAGGGAGAGGGGAGGGTGAGAGAGAGAGAGAGAGAGAAGATGAAAGAAAGGAAGGAAGCGATCCATACAAGGACCCTCTTTGATCCTTTCCTTTCTAGAAAAAGTTTGCTTTCTTGTTCATTACTGTCTCAATATTTAACACCGCTTTCAACACTGCGTGTGTTTTTTTCTAGTACGGATGGCAGGTCTAAGGAAAATAATGAACTGAAAAAAAAATAACCAAATAAAATCATAACAAAGGGAATAAAATTGTTACACTAGTGAATCAAAGGAAAAACAGGAAGATAGATAATTTAATGAATAAATGATGAAATAAGAGGATTAATAAATATAGGCCTGGCGAATAAATTATATTGGTTTAGAATTATTAAAACCTCCCCACCCTAGAGCTGTATTCTGCGTTGCAAGTGCAAGTAACGATAAGATACTTGAAGCTGTCTACTTGCCTCTTCTCAGATCGTGACTAGGCTTAGCTGGGATATCTCCCGTCAACATTTAAGCCCTATTCCGTTGACTTTGTTGAGGTTGTGTGCACACTTGCACGACTTTTCTTCTTCTTCTTTTTCATAAGGACGACACCAGCAGTCCTGGCAAGACGTTTCTTAACTTTTGCCTGGTACCCTGAATTATGTCTGCATCTTCTTGGTAGTGTTGCTACAGTTAAACCTCTAACAATTTCTCACACTGAATGTAATCGAATTGCTTTTGTTTTTTAAGTCAGTGTCTTCTCTTGGCTGGGACGTATCGTATAATATAATATGTTGATTTGCAACATTTGCAGGGTACGTGTAGATATCTCTTCGACAAATAATTAAGATTTTAACAAGCGCCTCAGACAGGAAATGTGGAGAGGTTTTTTTCCCAAAAAGCCCCCCCCCCCAAAAAAAAAAACAACAAAAAAACATTATAATTATATTTACAGGATTATCCTAACTTTTGAATCCTTACACTTTTCTAGGAATGACTGACAAAGTTGTTTTTTAAAATAACAACAAAATAAATATTGTTCTGGTTTTTTAAAAAAAACACCAGAAGAACAACACAATGTTGTTCTGGTAAAAAAAAAAAGCCCACAAAAAAACAACACAATATTGTTTTGGTTTTAAAAAACAAAAAACAATACAGTATTGTCCTAGATTTTTTTAAAAACACAATATTGTTCAGGTTTTAAAAAAACACACAAACAAACAACCCAATATTGTTCTGGGTTGTTTTTTTAAACCACAATATTGTTTTTCAACTTAGTACAAGAAGACGAAGCGAAGGACAGTGTGAGTAAAACAGAGCATTCTTCTTCTCTATCTTCCCTCTCTCTCTCTCTCTCTCTCTCTCTCTCTCTCTCTCTCTCTCTCTCTCTCTTGCTCTGTAAGAATAGTCAAGCTTTAATGATTATTTTTGCTGAGCTTCTTGTTTATTCAACTCGGTTTACGCTCTTTGGCCTGTCTGATTTTTTAAAAGAAAGCCCAATGCCCTTATGTATGCACATTCGACTAGAAGGATACAAGTGTGAACCCTATTTAAGGGGAAGAAGGACAAGTGTCAGTTCATGATGGTGGATGATAAAACAGAGGATACGACAGGGAAGGTGACAGTAATAGGGAGGTGATGGAAAGGGGAGGGGGGAGGAGGGAGGAGATTTCGTCATTGGGTCGTTCCAGTACGCAAGGGAAAACGAAAAAGAATGAAAATCATCATCATCATTATTGCCTTTCTCACTCTGGACTAGGATATAGGCCACGAATAAACACTTTCCACCTTTCTCTATCCTGGGCTAAACTCTTGATGTTATTCCATGTTTTCCCACCTTTCTGTATTTCCATTTCTGTGACTCTTCTCCGGGTTCCACGCGGTCTTCCCCTTGAAAGAATGAGAATGACATTCATTATTTTCTTTCTTTTTCAATTCTTTTTCAGGGACACCTGAAATAGGACAATCTATACAGTATACACTTTTGTGAGGATTTTTATCTCCAGTCGCCCTGCATACCACTACCGACGTCGGTCTCGCCGACAGCTTAACACGAATGCTTTAAAACCTTGTCGACATTTCGGGATCCAAGACAGCTGCTGAAGCAGGCACGCCCAGTCAACAACATGGCAACAAGCAGGATGGGAAACAATAATTAGACACTTAAAAATAGACAACAGCTATTGAAATGTGAAGGACCCAGGCGTTGTTTCGAGAGTATTTTACTTACGGAGCCGTCGACATCAACAGGATATTATAGAGATGTAGAGGAACCAGGCGTTATTTCGAGAGTACATGTAGTTCTCTTCTGAAACCATCCGCAACAACTAGCTATAGAGACGTAGAGGGGTCAGCTGTTATTTCCAGAATGTTTCACTCGTCCAGTAGACAACAGGAGCCAACTGGGTAAGCCTCAGTAGCTAAACCTTGACAGATGGAGTAACGTAGACTCGGAAAAAGTTTATGCTCACTTTTCACCCTCTTTGAATCCCAAAGGTGTGCAAAAAGACGGCCATGCCACCTTTTTCATTTTACATAATATTATGACTTCACGCATCACATGGATTACAAACTTTTTACACAATAGGACGCAACGTTGTTATGACAACTAAGATAAACATGCCCGAGAGAGCTGAGCTTCCGGGCTACGCGCTGGAGTCGCCCCCAAGGTCGAACACTCATAAGAACACTGTTCACCGTCTTTACTCTTCCCCGATCTCTTTCTCCTCCTCACCCTCCTCCTCCTTCTCCTCTTCACACAGAGAAAACATCCTCGGCAGCGACCACCACCACCACCACCACCATCATCACCACCTTCATCGTTCGTCAGCAGCAGCAACAGTTGGGAACAACCTACCTCCTAATCTGCCTCCCAACGGCTACAAGCTACAGCGGTCTGCCTACGTGCACAAGCGAGATGGCGGACCCTTCAGAGACAGGGAGATGGACAGCCGGCTACAGTACCTCTACAACCACGGGATCTCTCACGAGACATACAGGTCCGTACTCGCGGAGCACAGGCGAGCCATGAGCAGCAGAGAGAGGAGTCTTCTGAAGAACGTGCGGCAGAAACTGGACGACCTGTCCAGCCGCGATGGAGTCACCAGGTCAACACTGACGTCATCAAAGTCCAACTTTTGTCTTCCTAACATCGTCATCAGCGGCGCCTCTGAGGAACAACACTGCGGGAAGATTCACAGAGACGACGCCGATGACTCAAATTATAACGCCATGATGACGTCATCAACTCATGCGTTCCTCAACGTCCCGAACTCCAGTCGTTTGACCCCGAATAAAAACGTGTTATCTCCTTCCGGGTCGCGCGGCGGTTCTGCCAGTTCAACGCGATCCGCTGCTGCAGCAACAAAGTCTCCACCCCACGCGACGACTCCAAGATTTGAGATTCAAACCCCGACCTTCAGGATAATATCTCCCCAACCTTCTTCCCCAAGACCGCAGTCTACACCCGCAGAGAAAGCTCCGGCCCACTCCGCGACGCTCTCCGTTCCGAAAGCAAACCGTCGGGCGTCGTACGAAGACATCCAAGGAGCGTTCTCCTCAACAAAACTCGCGCCGTCTGTGTCCAAACTGTCGCCTGCTCACAGAAACTCCTCGCGACGCAGCAGTGCCGCCTCTACCACCACCACCACCACTAGACACTCGAGAAAAGGCTCCCACTCCGAGCATAACCACGGCGACCTCGCTATGAAGATGTCGCTGCCCTGCAAGGCCGGCTGCTGCTACTGTGTCTACGCCACACTGCTGGGCCCTGTCAAGGTTTATTTCACAAGAGCAGAAAAACCCAAGAAGGGCCCTTTTCTGGGGAACATCAAAGACGGTCACGGCCGGCCGGTTATTCCCGTGTCCCGGAAGAGTGACATCAGAGGTCTGGTGTACGACAAGGAGAGCCACTCCCTCCATCCCCCGGCCCGAGGACAGAGGCCGTTGTTCCGACAAAACTCTCCCGCTGACAAAAAGAAAAGCGCTGGCACCGCAAAACAACGGCGTTGATTAAAAAGAAAATAATACAGTCAAGCATGCACAGAGCGAAATCTGCGGGACGCAGAAATCTTTTCGTTATGTACGAAATCAGCTATACATGTGTTATAAATATAGGCTACAAAGTACATGTGTAGCATTGTTGTGAAATCAGGCGCTTGGCAAAATGTTAAAATCAAATGAACTAAGATTTTTTTTTCGTACGTTGGGCAGTTTTTAATGACTTATTCAACAATTTTGCCTCCACGCCTTTTTTGTTTTAAATTTAAAAACAAATTTCTGTACCGAATTTATTAGAAAACGTTGATCAAAAGCATTTTAAAAAAATAATTTTCCAGGTTCCGAGGACACTCAAGCTTTGGAAGAAACAAAACTTTGGAGGTCATATTCTCCCCAACTTAATCTCTGACACCAGGTGACCTCCATCTCTTACAATCCCAAATGTCTCGACTTCTTTCCAAGTTGGTTGGTAATATTTTCTTTTAAAAATAAGACAAATGTACATGCTTTAAGATTATTTCAATAAATTCATATTATACCCAAATACCCAAAAATTGACGAACGCCTGATTCCACCATGCCTTGACACATAATATTTCATGAATAAGGAAAACTTCAGGACCAGAAAACCTGTTAGCTGTGTGTGTATTTTGCTATGTGCATGCTCCCTATGTGCGTACTAGCCTGTAATCTGTGTTGACTTCCGTTCCATTTTATCGAATCTCACGTTCTGTTTAGAAACGACTGTCGGACTAGCATTAGTTCATTTATCAAACAGAATTCGAAGCGAATTAACTTTGATTTTGACATTGAGTTAAAAGTACATTTTCCTCCTTTCTTTTCTCATTTATTTTCGTTCTTTTTCCCCCTATTTACCCTTTCTACTTCCCCCTTTAATTTCTGCTTTCTGTCACTTGTTTTCTTTCTCCATTTAGTTTCCTTTTTTTTTTTCCCTTCTATCTCTGTGTCTTTTTTCTTCCTCTTCCTCCATATGACGTTTTTGAGTAGGGTGATCAGGAATAACATTATGTGTTTTTTTTTAATGGCTATGTCAAAATAAAAGCCATAATGTACTGTTGAACCATTCTAACTTACTTTAACAGATTTTTTTTGTGTGTTCATTTTTTAGGGGTGATTATTGTTGTATGGGTTGTATTTTTGGGGGGGAGGGGGGGTGGGGGTGTTTGTTTGTTACTGTTGTGGTTTTTTGGGTGCTGGGGGAGGGGTTGTGTTGTGTTTGTTTGGGGGGGGGGGTGTCCTCTTCTACAGCAAGATGTCGAGGGGAGATGTTATTGTCGGACGTGGTCCATCCTAACACCTCTTCTGTATGTAAGGAGTAATGATCCAAATGTGTTTCATCAAGTCTCATAAGTGTTGTCATTATAACTGCTTATAGGGGGTGCCCACTACGACTGGATCGAGCCGATCGCCTGACTCGATCGCCTGAAACTTAAAACAAACACGTTTATTTTTTAGGCGATCGAGTCGGGCGATCGGCCCGATCGACCCGATCGGCCGATCCCAGCCGTAGTGGGCACCCCGTATTAGACTAACGTGTGAAAAGAAAGAGAGAAAAAAAACTTTTATTTTCTGTGCGAAATATAGATATCTTAAAAGTTGTACCCCTGAATGGATTTTGACTTTGACTCAGGAAAATTATAGTCTGGTTGAACTGGGGAAATCAAACCAATCAAACCAACATTTTGACCCAGAAAAATCTGATGAGCCTGGTAGATGCCATATTGCAGATTCTACGTACTCGAAAAGGAGCCGGAAAGGTGTGTACTCGACTTTTTGTTCTCGTTAGAATTATAATCATAATTGTAGATTTGTATGCCCCCAAAGACACAATTTAGATCCTTTAGGTGGCGGGCTGCTTCTACCTACTCGGCAGGGCTAATTCAGGCTGAGAGGAATACAAACATCCCAGAAAAAAGACGGGATCTACAATGTAGATAAAACCCCACCCCATACGGGAATCGAACCCACGTCTTTTGCTGGCCGCACGCCATATTATAACAGTTCTCATCAATTTAACGTAAGAAAACGTCATAAGTTTATGTAAGAGGCGTGATCTCCGACGTATGTAACGTCCACCTCCGATAGGAACGAGCCAAATGGAAAAATTCGTGTAAAGGATACAAAGTCGGATAAAACCGAGCTTCCAACCCCAAACCCCCAGTCTCACGATTACGAGTCTGATAGCCTAACCACTGTACAACCGACACCACGCAAAATTCCCTTCTCTAACTCTAAGAAAGAATGTTATGTTTCCACTTATATCTTTTCATTTATTTGCTTTTTTGTTATGTTATCGTATGCCTGTCTTTTCATTTGTTTGCTCTTGTGTTTTAGCTACTGGCCCGTGTCTGAGATGTAGCGGTTAGGTTCTGCGCCGTTGCATATCGGAGATGTGAGTTTGATTCTCGTGTGAGGAGGGTTTTTTTTAAATCATGTGTCTTCGTCTGTCTGTCGGTACTCGGTACGTTATATCCCTCTCAGTCTGGGGGCGCTGGCTCTGACAGGCATTATAGAAGCAGCCCGCCTCCTAAATGATGTAGATTGCGGTGGTGAGGGTGTTAAACATCTACAATTTCAATTGATTACAAAGAGAAGAACAGCAACTAGTGCACTTATTCTCTCTCTCTCTCTCTCTCTCTCTCTCTTTCTCTCTCTCTCTCTTTCTCTCTCTCTGTCTCTGTCTCTCTCTCTCTGTGTCTCTCTCTGCCTCTCTCTGTCTCTCTGTCTGACTCTCTCTCTCTCTCTCTTTCTTCCTCTCTTTCTCTCGCTCTCTATCCCTCGCTCTGTCGATCTGTCTCTCTCCCCCTCTCTCTCTTGCTCTCTCTCTCTCTCTCTCTCT
>NW_004797422.1:973573-977476 GCF_000002075.1 Aplysia californica
TTATTTATTTTTTTTAAATTATAATAATAATACAGTCGAACCTGTGTAAGACGGCCATCCATTGTCATGGACAAAAGTGGCCGTATAAGACAGGTGGCCGTCTCAGGCAGGACTGATCAAAATGAAGAAAACAAATCATTCCTTTCTGAGGTCCCAACCGAAAGTATTGTTGTTTTAGTTGTTGTAGTTGTTGTAGTTGTTGTTGTTGTTTTCGCGGGGATTTTTTTTCCTTTTGTTGCCGCGTTTTGTACAAAGGTGACAATAAAAAGAAATGTGTTAGACAGGGAGGACCGAGTGTATGGTAAAACAAACACATGGGTCGCCACCACTCGGAGAACGAGCGACGCTTGTGTCACAAGTTCATGTTGACATCCATTGTTACTTTGTTACAGACTGGGTAAACAGTGACCACTCATCTCACTAACGATTTGTGTATGAGTTCTGGGCGGGGCTTATGGGTCATAAGGGATCACACGCTTCCCTCACCAGCAGCTGAAAATGTGTTACTTATTGGTCAACAGTGGGAGGGGCCTAGGCAACATGATCGGTTGGAGGGACTACCAAACAACAATCATGTGATAGGATTATGACGGCTGGCCCACAACGCCAGGGGCCAATGCACAATTTATGACAAAACGTAATGGAGTCACTAAGGTGGCCGTCTAAGACAGGTGTTATTGCTTAGTGTGATAGGGGTTGTGTGTTAAAATATGGTGGCCGCAGCCGCGTTGGACAGGTGCCCGTTTTACACAGTCACATTATAGTGAAAAAACGCAATGGGGGAAATGGAAAGTGGCCGTTTGTCCAGGTGGCTGTCTTATAGAGGTGGCCGTCAGGGCAGGTTTGACTGTAATAATATTGATAATAATATTAACCATCATCATCATCATCACCATCATCATCATCATCATCATCATATTCATAACAATAATCATAATATTCAAAATTAAAATTAAAATAATAATAATATCATTGATACAGTCCGATACGTCGACTTTGAAGTATAACTTTTTTTCCTTCTTTTTAAAAAATGTAATACTCGCAATAAAGTAGAATTCAGAAGAGAAAATAGAATAATAATAATAATGATAATTAGAGAAGATAACGCTGAAATATTAAATATTATAATAGTCTTATGGTTTGTAGACACACAGTAAATGTAACATTTCCGGCAAAGAACAACAGTCTAACAATATCAGATATGGTCCTCACTCAGTAGGGGGTTTTGGGCCTATATTTCTCGGACGATTTCTTCGCTCGAAATGTTTTCTACCCGATTATCCAGATCGTATGTTAAGGAAGATTTCTTCGCTCGAAATGTTTTCTACCCGATTATCCAGATTGTATGATAAAGCCAAGCGTCGTTTCCTAAAGACCTGTGAATCCATTACTCTGAGCGTTTGTACTCTGTTGACTGGATGTAGGAAAACTAGTCGGAGTTACAGTCCCTGTTCCCGTCTGCGTGCTGGGCTCGGTCGGCGTATTCGTCGGCGTTTTTGTCGTCGCAGGGGTTCCGTTTTCCGGATTCGATGGCGGATTTGTCCCCGGAGTCGTCGGCGGATTCGTCGGCGGATTTGGATTCGTTTGAGTCCCGGTTCCTGGCTGCTGCTGCTGGGTCTGCCGGTTAATGTACTCGGTCAGCACGACTTTGGCCTGCTGCAGTTTGTCCTCCGGGATCTGGCACCGACTACGCAATACCTGGAGAAAAGAGTTAAAAAAGAAACGATTATATACAAGACAAAATGATATCAGAAAAGGAAATATGTGTCACGACATGGTGGAATCAGGCGTTCGTCATGTTTTGGGCATACGGAGTTATTGGTACATGTATCGTCTTAACGCTTGTTTATATATTTTTTTATTTATCTTTCTTTCGGTGAAAGAAAATATTCATCTATCTGTAATAGAAGTCGAGATATTTGCGATTGAAGGATGTGGTGGTAACCTGTTCTGCAAGGTAATATTTGCGAGAAAATTGTCGCCAAAGTTTGGTAACTTCTATGGCTTGAGAGTCCTTGGAAACTGAAAACTTTCATATTTAGTGCCATTAATCAACGTTTTTCGGTAAAATTCACATGAAATGTATTTTTATATGGACATAAAAAGTGTTGGGCCAAAAACAAGATAATTCGACAAAAATTGCCAAACTGGAGGAAAAATGTCTGTTTCTTCGATTTCATTATTTTGACGAGCGCATGATTTCACCATAATGCCTCACA
Organism: Aplysia californica; assembly: GCF_000002075.1. NCBI lineage: Eukaryota > Metazoa > Mollusca > Gastropoda > Aplysiida > Aplysiidae > Aplysia > Aplysia californica. The sequence goes on from NW_004797422.1 coordinate 975,793, forward strand.
TGTCATATACAAGATAAAGTAAATTAGAAAAGAAAATATTGTATACAAGGTAAGATGAAATAAGAAAAGAAAATAGCATAATATACAGGACAGGATGAAACACGTTTTTGAAAGTTTGAATACAGAGTAAAATGAAATAAGAATAGAAAAGATTGTATACAAGACAAGTAAAATAAGAAAGAAAAAAAGATTGTATACAAGATGAGATGATAGAAGGAGGGGAAAATTAGATAAAAGATAGGATTACAAACAGAATAAGATGCAATAAGAAAAGAAAAACGCCCCACCTGTCCGTCCCTGACCACTCCTCTAGCTTTGACAGATCAGGCCTTGGGCGATTGTTTCATCCCTGATTGCACTCCTATAAATGCCAGTTGGTCTACCTCTTCTTCTTTTTCAATTTGGTATGTAGTACCATATCTGACAAGACAATTTTGTCTTTGGTATTCTCAAAATACACCCCAAATATCTCCATCTTCTCCTATGTATGGCCGAATTGATAAACATTCAATCCCACCTCTTTCCAACACTTCATCACTTGTGGTTAATTTATATTTCATTTTAATAATAACATTCTTCGTGGACACTTTTAAAGAGCTTTTTATTGTTGCATTATTGTTACGTCACAGACAACTGTGGCTTTACCCCTTCGACCTTTGCGAAAATGTTCACACCATTGTTACGTCACAGAAAATCGTGAGCTTTCACCCTAACTTCGACTGCTCTGGTAAAAATATGACTGCCTCGTCAATAATAGCTATGACCTTTCATCTTTGACCCTAACTGATTTGTATAACACTGTTCACTTTACTGCTACGTCACAGAAAAGCGTGAATTTCACCACTGACCCCGACTGGCCAGTATAACAATATCCACATTAGTGTTACGTCACAGAAAAACGTGACCTTTCCCCTGTGACCCCTATTGACTTCAAATTGTCGCTTTCAGGGACAAGTGGGCTAACCCAGATTTCAGAGTTTTCCAGAAATCTTGACCTACACCAAAAATGGGCATTGCCCGTTCCTATAGGAGAAGTTTGGTTTCATTGGTGGGTATATTTGTTTGGTTATAGAGAAAACTGTCCTTGTCCTTTAAAGAAACTGAACAAGGGTCCATAAACTTTACCTTCGTTTTTCTCAAACAGCATTTTTCGGGACAGCCCCCTCGTGCTTGAAAGCGACCAAATGACCTGCCCACCTTATTGCTACATCTAGATAAGCGTGACCTTCCCCCTCTGTGACCCCGACTGACCTGTATAACGCTGTCCACGGTGACCACTCGACCGTCTCCTTGGGGCAGCACAATGCGGCCCACGAAGTTTGTGTTGGAGGAGCCAAAGTAGAGAAGGCCCTCATTCTCCGCCGCCTCTGACACTCCGGCGATCACTTGGCCTGGGGTTTTTGTGGTTGTTGTTTGGTGTTGTTGTTGTTGTTGTTGTTGGTGGTGGTGTTGTTGTTGTTGGTGTTGGTTGTGGTGGTGGTGTTGTTGGTGGTGGTGGCGGTGTCGTTGTTGTTGTTGTTGTTGTTGAAGTTTCTGCTCTCTCACTTTGACTCTTCTCTGCCCAGGTATATAGTTGAGGGGTTGTTGGGGGTGGTGGTGGTGGTGGTGGTGTTGTTGTTGTTGTTGTTGTTGTTGTTGTTGTTGTTGTTGTTGTTGTTGTTGTTGTTGTTGTTGTTGTTGTTGA
>NW_004797422.1:979527-980833 GCF_000002075.1 Aplysia californica
GTAGAAGTTTAAGATATTTCAATAAGTTTTTAGGGCTTTTTATGTAAATCTAGTTGTATTTTGTTTGTCTGTTTGTTTGTTTTGCTTTTGTTTTGTTTTTATTTTCTTCATCTGTTTGCTGGAGTCGGTATCCGCCCTCGCAATCTGTTTTGGTCCTGACAGGTTCGGTCGAGGCAGCCTGCCTCCTATATGATTTTAATGATGGGGACATAAAACATCTACATTTACGATTACAAAATACAAACTTCTTCCTTCATGTCTGAAATAAACAAAATGGTGTCTATATCGGAGCTGAACGTTAAGTCTGATACGGTACAGGTTGAACGCCTATTTCAACACCGTAAGTATTTGTGTCACGACGTGGTGGAATCAGGCGCTCGTCAGTTTTTGAGGGATGTGGGGTTGTTGGAATAATTTTAAAGCCTGTTCATTTGCCTTCGTTTTGATGAAAACAATATTCTTCTATTTTGAATAGAAGTAGAAATATATCTATTTGAAGAACGTCGGGGTACCTGGTTTCAGACGTAAAAATTATTGAGAAAATGGCTGCCAAAGTTAGGTAACTTCCATAGCCTGGGAATCCTTAGAAACTGAAAATGTACATTTTGTGTGCCTTTAATCAACGTTTTTCAGTCAAATTCACACATAAATGGGTTTTTTAATGGATATTTTTAAAAAAGAAAAAATTCCCCATTGGCCAATAAAATGCCGATTTCTTTACTTGCATTATTTTGATGAGCGCCTGATTTCACCACGCTGCCTCACATTTTATTTTTTAGTCTTCTCCAATAGACCCAGTAAATTAAGCAGACAGGCTTGAAAACTGCCCCCAAACAACGACAGTTCACGAGCGCTGATTTCGGGATTTGAACTAAGGAATAAGGTCGTCTCGGCATCAGCACTTAAGCCCAGAATGAAAGCCTACTAACCGAATTGCACAACGAGCCCGAATTCTGCGTAATCATGCTACAAAATATAACGTTATGAAAGCAACTAGAAGTACAAGCTGTGGTTTAGTTATGAATTATAGTAGAAAAGTTCGTGGATGAGACCTTCACTCGTGCATGAGGGCCACTTCTCGCTGGAATATACGTCACAGATAAAGACGAGGGGGGCTCAGGTTCGAAGTCCACACGTGTTAGGGTACAGCTTTAGTCATGGAGGTTTTTTTGGGGGGAAGGGGGGGAGTGAGTTTGCACGAGACTTGTGAGAAGATGATGATGTTGGGGATGGTTGTGGTGATGTTGTTGGTGTTGTTGTTGTTGTTGTTGTTGTTGTTGTTGTTGTTGTGTTGTTGTTGTTGTTG
>NW_004797422.1:982045-983242 GCF_000002075.1 Aplysia californica
TGCTGTTGTTGTTGTTGTTGTTGTTGTTGCTGCTGCTGTTGTTGTTGTTGTTGCTGTTGTTGTTGTTGTTGTTGTTGTTGTTGTTGTTGTTGTTGTTGCCGTTTCTTTTGTTGTTTTTCTCCTTTTTGTCTTAACACAATTTTTGCTTTGTGTCGTTAAACGCTCCACTGAACAACAAGCAATTTTCTATCTCCAAGCATTCTATAATGTATCTCCAAGCATTCTTTTTCTGTGCTGTTGAGGCTAAAAAGGCGAGCAGAGTAAGCTCTTTGGACTTCTCTGTTGACATCCACCCCTTGGCGCTCATAATACCTTAAGCAGTTGCGAGCGCCGTAAAACCTCTACTAAAACAAACAGCAAACAGTTTCTCTGACCTTCCTCCCGGCCTGCCCTCCATCAGTATATAGATGTCGTTGTAAGCGTCAAACTTGTCACTGGAGTCACTCAGTAGGATGAGCCCGTCCTTCGCCTGGACCATACCGTTCAGGTACTTGGGTGGCCTTCCTCCTACTGCTGTTGCGCTAGAGAACAACTGTTGAACGGCACCTAGCGGAGGGGGGGGGGGGGTGAAATTAGACAGTGTAATGTTGATGAATAGAAGCAACAGAATAAATGTGGTTTCTTAGGAGACTGCTGAGAATATCGTGGAAGGAAAAGAAATCAAATGAGGTAGTGCTTGATGAGGCCCACGTTGGACGCTCACTGTTAAAAACAATCATGAAACGACAAATCATGCAGTTGTTAGGGACACCTGAATAGATATAAAGGTCTTGAACATCTAGCTCTCACTGGCAAAATTGAAGGCAAACGAGGCAGGGATAGGCCCTGAGATACCTACTTAGGGAACCTGAACAAATGGGTAACGGGGAAAGATCAGGGAAACATTGCTGTTTTGAGAGCATCCGAGCAAAGGATTGAATGGAGAACCATGATCGCCGATGTCTGTCGCAGATCTGGCACAGGATGACGATGAATGTTGATGAAATGTGACCAAAAAAAGGATGAAGATATAGAAATATTAATACAGTAATAAGCGAAGACAATCAAATGATAAAACGGGGTCTGAAGTAGTGCAATGTGAACGTCAAAGCATACACATTTGCACTCTTCAATTATTTTTTCTAAACAGGTGTTTTGACGCCCCTTCCCCACCCTGTAGCTATCCCTGTTCTCTCTCTCTCTCTCTCTCTCTCTCTC
>NW_004797422.1:983520-984842 GCF_000002075.1 Aplysia californica
TATATATATATCTCCCTCCCTCCCTCCCTCACTCACTCACTCACCATTGAGAGGATTGACTCTATAAACCCCTCTATAAGCATCCACCACCAACAACATCCCAGGAGCACTGCGGTCAGGTCTGATGCTGGTCAGGTAGCCACACTGCTGGGGAGTTCCTGTAGGGGAGATTTAACGTATATCCGTCAATGGTTGTTGTTGTTGGTGCTGGTGGTAGTGGTGGTGGTGGCGGTGATGTTGTTGTTATTGTTGTTGTTGTTGTTGTTGTTGTTGCTGTTGTTGTTGTTGTGAAGGCCATTGTATTAGTTTTGCTGCTTGTTTTGTTTCGTTGTGTTTGCTGTAATTTTTTGTTGTCGTTAATTTTGTGGAGGTCTTTATTATGATTATTTGTTGATTTTAAGGAGGTTGTTGTTTTTTTACTGTTGCTGTTATGGGGGGGGGGGGAGATTAATAAAAAAAATTTGTGGGGGCTTGTCTGTATTTTTGTTGGGGTTTTCTTATGCTTGCTCTTTTTGAGTTTGTTTGCTTTTTTGACACTGGTCTTGCTGGGAGTGTTGTTCTTGCTCTGTTTGTTTTGTTTTAGGCTCGTCTCCCGAAGCAGCATTATTATTATTGTTGAAAACTGAAATTAAGGGACATAACAATGTTATTTCTCATGCAGACAAGGTCGGGATATTATTTCCCCTTTCGGTTTGTCAAATTGTTAACGTTTCTCACATTATTATCCTTCACGTTTGGTTTGTTTTTCCGATGTCGTTGCCAACTCCGCCCCCCTCCGTCTTCCGCTTTTTTTTTATTCCCAACTTTCTTCTCATCCTCTGAAGACTACCCATTTTAAAAACCTCTTCCTTCTCCACTTTGTCCTCCTCCTTTTCTTCCTATTTCTTCTTTTTAGCTTTTCTAGTAGAATGTCTTTGCTTCTCATACCTTTTTGCGATAAAACAGTTTTCTCTTACCATTCTTCCTGCCCGGATTGTTGTAGTCCCAACCTTGGATACTATGTCCTGTTCCCATCTTCTGCCCAGTCTCCTACTTTCTCTCTGGTCTTCTATTTTTGTTTCTAGAATAATATGTTTCTCGATCTTTTCTCCCTACCTCCGTATAAAAATCAGCTCTGTGGCAGTCCCCATGTCTGATCAGAGAGTTGGTCTGATGTTCTCCTTTGAGTGTACCTTGTATCAACTTTCATATCGATTGTTAATCTTTCTTGCAACAAGACTAACCAGTAGCCATAGTCATTGTCACGCGCGCGCGCGCGCGCGCGCGCGTGTGTGTGTGTGTGGGGGGGGTTGTGTGTGAGAGAGAGAGAGTGTGTGTCTGTG
>NW_004797422.1:986326-988430 GCF_000002075.1 Aplysia californica
GGGGGACACAGAGGCAGAGAGAGGTGAGGGGAAGGTGGAGAAATCAGGCAGCAAATCTTAAAAGAAGATGGAAGACAAGGAAGATAGATCATGGAAAGATCGTAGATCACTCGGCTCGGGAGATCATGACATGAACAACACAGGGCCCACGGTGTGTGGAAGGCCTCGTGGTTTGACCTCTGACCTCGTGGAAAGTATACTCTCAAAGACACAAGTCATCAAACTCTGTGTGGTTTGACGTATACACACTTAGCGCCAACTCATCAAAAACTGTACAGTTTGATGTATACACTCATGGAGCCAACTCATCAAAAACTGTAGTTTGATGTATACACTCGTTGAGCTAACTCATCAAAATCTCCCTAGTTTGATGTATACACATCTTGTCAAAAACTGTAACGTATACTCTCAAAGAGCCAACTCATCAAAAACTGTGTAGTTTGATGTACACTCACATAAGGATAATTCATCAAAAACTGAGTAGTTTGACGTGCATACACCTAAACACAGCACATTTTTAAAAACTGTAGATCTAGTTAGCGTATACGCACAAAGAAATAACTCATTTTAAAAAACTGTGTAGTTTCGCAGTTTAGCATAATATACACACATTGACAACTCCTAAAGAATTGAGTAGTTTGACGTATACACACATAAGGACAATTCACCAAAAAATGTGTGGTTTAACGTGTATACACATAAATACAGCACATTTTAAAAACTGTAGTTAGCGTATACTCATATAGAAAAATCTCATTTAAAAATCTGTGTAGTTTGATGTAAACACTCATTGAGCCAACTCATCAAAAACTGTGTAGTTTGACGTGTATACACATAAAGACAGCACATTAAAAAAGCTGTAGTTAGCATATACGCACAAAGAAACAACTTTTAAAAAACTGTGTAGTTTAGCGTATACAGAGAGTATAGAGAGAGAGAGAGACAGCTCCTAAAAAATTGAGTAGTTTGACGTATACACACATAGATACAACACATAAAAATCTGTGTAGTTTGACGTACACGACACATAAGGACAATTCATCAAAAACTGTGTAGTTTGACGTATACACACATAAGGACAATTCATCAAAAACTGTGTAGTTTGACGTGTACACACAGAAAGACAGCACATTTTTTTAAAAACTGTAGTAGGCGTATACACACATAGAGACAACTCATTTTAAAAAACTGTGTAGTTTAGCGTATACACACATAGAGACAACTCATTTTTTAAAAACTGTGTAGTTTAGCGTATAGACACTTAGAGACAGCTCATCAAAAACTGTGTAGTTTGACGTATACACACATGATAAAGACAGCACATAAAAAATTGTAGTTAGCGTATACACACGTAGAGACAACTCATAAAAAACTGTGTAGTTTGACGTATACACACATAAAGACAACACATCAAGCTTTGGGTGGTTTACCGTATACACACATAACGACAACACACAGAAAAGTATTAACACATATACAACATATATCTTGGGGAAGTTTGGTTTCATTGGTGCGTATATGTGTATGGTTATAGAAAAAACTCTCCTTAGCTTTTAAAGAAACTGAGCAAGGTGTAAAAACTTAACCTTCGATTTTTTCAAAACAGCATTTTTCAGGATAGCCCCGTTGTGCTTAAAAGCGACAAAATATTACTTTATTTAAAAGAGCTTCCGCTTGGCAAACCAAACCATAACATCTTTCTTAGTGCAGCTGGTAATAGTTCTTTATCTATTACTATGGACTAACGTCGAGGGTGCTTTTATTTTTTCTGCTTTTTATGTTTGTTTGTTTTGTTTTGCTTTGCTTTGATTTGTTTTGCTTTTAGCTTTTACTTCTTTTTTTTTCCTAATTTTTTTGTTTAAAGCGTTTAGATCTAGCTGCAATCTTACGTTTCCAAAACGTATTTTTTGTAAATTTGTAACAGACACTCCCACCCACCCCCATCTCAAAATACACGTATAACGTAAGCAAACGCATACAAGAAGCAGGTCTCAATCACGATCCGACTCCCTTACACCCCCACCCCCAACCTCTCCTCCCACTCTTCTCTCTTAACCCCCAACCCCCACTCCCATCCCCACTCTCCCACTCTTCTCTCTTAACC
>NW_004797422.1:992486-993751 GCF_000002075.1 Aplysia californica
ATGATGATGATGATGATGATGATGATGATGATGATGATGATGATGATGATATATCGCCAATCAATGTCTGACCGACACATCTGCAGAGAAGAATATTTCTAAAGAGATAAAGAAGACATAAGATCTGAGATGACTTGTGGCTTTTGCTCTGGCCAAGAGAATAGTTTGCCATAGTATTATTATTTTGAGTCTTTAAAAGCTTTATTTCCGCTCGTGGATCTGCGTAGCTTGTGGACTTAGCTTCCCCTTTGGCCACAGTATTTTAAATTCTTGAACTTGAATGAAGCCTAACAATAATTATCACTTGCTGTCCACTTTACCGCTGCTCTCCGTCTGGGTCTGTCAGGAGCAAGGCTATACTATGGCAGAGGATTAATGTTGAAGACCTTCAGATACATTTCCAGTGTGTCTCTTTAGTGCTTTCTTGTTTTTTTGTGGCTTTTGGGAGGGGGGGGGGGTAACCTTACGCTTCACTGGGGACAGCTATGAATAGAACGCTGCCTTTTGGATTCTGAAATTATGCATTCTTACGAAATGGCCAACCCAGCGAGGTTATGTCCTTACTCGATCCTACGTCATAACACTGGTCATTTAGTGCTGGGGAAAAATAAGACAGGCACTGACAGACAGAAACAACAGAGGGAATGTGAAAAAGTAGGAACTGCCGATGGCGCCTTCCAACCACCCGCAACAACGACGACAACAATAACAGCAGAGACAACAACAACAGCAACAACAACAGTAACAACAACAACAACAACAATAGCAGAAGCAGCAGCAACAACAATAGCAACAATAATAACAGCAATAACACAAACATCCACAACAAACAACAAAAACGGCAACAACAACAACAACAACAATAACAACAACAATAACACACACCACCACCAACAACTACCACCACCACCACCACCACCACAAGCAACAACAACAACAACAACTCTCCCCACCCACTCACCGTTGAGGAAGGCAAAGGAGGCGGGCCCCCTGATTCTATTGGCTTGCATCTTCTCCGAGTTATAGAGGGCGTAGTTTGGCGAGAGGGCAGCCATTAGGGTGGGAGGGGAAGGGAGGCTGGGGGGCACGAGGAGAGGATTTAAGTTATCATCAACATCGTCGTCGTCGTCGTCATTATCATCATCATCTTCACATCATCATCATTATAAATTATGTAAATGGGGTGCAAAATCTTTATATTGTAATTCAGCATCATCTTTACATCATCATCTCTGTACAGAAAGCAGAGTAAGGAGTAAGGGTGG
>NW_004797422.1:995857-996926 GCF_000002075.1 Aplysia californica
CCTTAAATTTTCACGATGACCAGTACGTCCAAAGAGAAGAATATTTTTCTAGCGAAATATAAAAGGTTTAAAAAATTAAACGCTAAGATGACGTGTGGCTTCTGCTGTGGCCGATGAGACCAATTCTGGGATAAAAAAGAATTTGCCGCATTTTGAATTCTATAATTGTTTTAAAGCTCCACTTCCACATGTGGTTGTTCCCAATTTGTGGGCTTCTCTTTTTCTTCCGGTGCTGCTCAGTAGCGACGAGGCTCTTAAACAGAGGTGGTAAATAGTCCAGCACCTCGTCTTACACAGATCTCCGTATTTTGGATACATTTTTGCGTTTACTCAGTTTTTACACGGTCTTGAAATCATAGATGTGTATTGCTCTTTAGAGTATGTATCTATATAACTCCAAAGGTCTTGTAATTAAATTCCTGCATGTAGTTGAATGATTGAATTTTCATATTGAATTATAATGAGAGTAATATAAAATTTAAATTTGTATGTATACCTCCATGTGTTTTTTTTACGGTCATGTACAGCCAAGAAAAACTCCCCTCTAGGAAAATAAAGCGTTATCTTATTTTATCTTAGTTTCAGCATTTCTTATTTGCGATGTCTCATGATAATAGTAGAACATGTCTTACCACCACGAGGGGATAACTAGAAGCATGAAACACTTTGAGATTAATGTTGTTAAAAGAAAGGACAATACAGGTGCCATAGTTCTTTAGTTCTGGGTGTGTGTTGTTGCATTGTTGTTGTTGTTTTGTTTTGTTTTGTTTTGTTTTATAGTAGATCTAGTTTTTTTAATGTTATTGGTAGATCAGAAAAAGAAATGCTCGGCGCTTGTCAGTCACTTTTTTTCTTCAAATGTTTAGTTACAAGGAATAATTTGTTCCAAATGTCGCCACAAAATCCTGTGAATTACAATAGCATCCTTTGTCTATACTTAAATGAAACGTGGTAAAAAAATCGAAATTTATTCTGAAGAGGGAGTTCTGTCCTCCATCAAACAAACAAAAAACAACAAACAAACAAAAACAAAAAACAAAAAAGAAAAAAAAAAAAAAAAAAAAAAAAC
>NW_004797422.1:997624-999061 GCF_000002075.1 Aplysia californica
TTATCACCATTACCTTCACCACTTGCGCTCGTCTCCTAAGCGGAAAGTCCGGGTTCGAGCCTCGGTTCGGACACGGATTTTTTTCGCCCCCTCCTGCCCACCCAGCAGAAATGGGTACATGACTTCTAGTTGGGGAAGTAAAGGCGGCGTGGGAAGGAACTAGCCACCCTATCACAATATGCAGAAGACCCAAGAAGTAATTGCCTCACTAACAAGGTAATCCCTAATGTCCGGATCGGATGCGGGAACAACTTTACTTTACTTTCACCACTATCACCACCACCATGACCGTGTTCCATGTACCTGGACACAGGTATTTTACAGCGGTCACAAAGGAAGTCCCAGGTCGTTTTGTTCGTGTTCTTCTAGTCTCGTTTCGCTTTGTGTGCTGGCGCTGAGTTGCTGGCATTGCTGACATTAATAGTTTATTTTTATATTCTTGGTGTACATACTTTTGTAGGGGATAAAAAAATATACAACACTTTAATTAATCTTTTTAAAATGCCATCTTCTTGTTTCCTTTCAGAATTCTTTCTTTTGTTCTTTTTATATATCTGTCTATCTATCTATCTATCTATCTAACATCAGACCAAGCTGAGGCTCGAACCTCCAAAACCCCAATCTTAACCTCAAGCTAAACACACACACACACACAAACGAATCCCCCTCCCCCAAACATACACACATAAACACCCCCCCACCACACACACCACACCCTCACCAAAGAAAAAAAAGAAAATCTAAATTGCTTATTTTCTTTCAACAGCTTCTTCTCATATTTCTCTTCAAACAGTAGGCCCCCTATATGTTTAATACTTTTGATCTATGTCATGTGCTATTTGTTTTTGTTTTTTTAGGGGGGGGGGGAGTGTTAGTTTGTTTTTCAAAATTACCTTTACTCCGATCGCGGGTGGTTGGAGGGTGCTCTGTTGTTGTTGTTTGCTCCTCCTTTCTTATCCATATTATATCGTTCTCATCTCTCCTCCTTCTTTTTTGTGTTTGTTACTCTCTTGTAACACCTCTAATCTTAGGCACTTATATGACCTTATTGTATTGCAAGTGCCTGAAAACTCTTACGAAAACGTCCATTAAACAACACCAATCACTTATAATCGTGTGATCCCCACATCCCATCAAAATGACCAAAATCACCAACTTGAGGGTGATATGGCCATATTGGCACGCACTGTTCTAAGTCTAGATCTAAGCCAAGTCAAAATATGCCTGTTCTGCTTACTATCCTTAATCTTCTACCCCAACCCCCCTCCCCCTGAATATTCAAAAACTTCATCCTACACCCACACCTGTACACACCTGCACCAAACGCCCTCACTCACACTCATTTAACAATGTCCAACATGGCACGCCTTTTTTCTTATTTGTTGTTTTGTTTGGGGTTGGGTGTTGTTGTTTTTTTGGGGGGGGCGGGGTTTGGGG
>NW_004797422.1:999161-1000592 GCF_000002075.1 Aplysia californica
TATATATATATTATTGCTTTTTCTTACGCACCAATCAATCAATCGATCAATACATCAATACATTAATACATTAATACATCAATACATCAACCAATCAGTCAAGGCACAAATCAATCAAATAAAAAAACAACAAAGAACACCTTTTCATGTCTTTTCCTTTATCGCCTCAATTCCACCACATACTACTACAGAACATTTCTACCAAAATCTAAACAATGACTCTCATTGCGATTACCATGGTTACCATCATCTCTGTAAACAAGGCTACTATCACTGCCATTACAAATATATCGCCATTCTTATCAGCTGTAACCCCACCAGTGTTCTCATCATCTTTATAATACCCTTCATCATCATCATCATCATCATCATCATCATCATCATCATCATCATCATCATCATCATCATCATCATCATCATCATCACCACAACCATATCAGCACTTTTATTATCCCTTTCATACACCACAACCAGTACCATTATCATCTTTATATACCACTACCACTACCACCATCATTATCATCACCTTCATTCATCACCGCCAACAACAACCCCAGCATCATTACCATCGTCACCTTCATGAACAACCACCATAATTTTCACCTGCTCCCACCACCACCACCACCACCACCACCACCACCACCATAATAACTATCATCACCTTCATTATCACCCTCCTACATACCCATCACCATAATCAACACTTCATCATAACCTTCATACACCACCGCCACAACCCTCAAACCCCACCTTTATCACCATCATCACCTTCATACTTTATCATCATCACCTTCATCCACTATCATCATGATCACATTCATACACTATCATCATCACCTTTATCCATTATCATCATCCTCACCTTCATCCACTATCATCATCACCTTCATACACTATCATCATCATCTTTATCCACTATCATCATCATCACCATCATCCACTATCATCATCATCACCTTCATCCACTATCACCATCACCTTCATCCACTATCATCATCATCACCTTCATCCACTAGCATCATCACCTTCATCCACTATCATCATCATCACCTTCATCCACTATCATCATGATCCCATTCTTACACTATCATCATCACCTTCATACATCATCATTATCACCTTCATACATCATCATCATCACCTTCATACATCATCATCATCACCTTCATACACTATTAATTACATGTATCACCCTCGTACACCATTATCATCACCATCATGATCACATTCATACACTGTCATCATCACTTTCATACATCATCATCTTCACCTTCATACACTATTACATGTATCACCCTCGTACACCATTATCATCACCATCATGATCACATTCATACACTGTCATCATCACTTTCATACATCATCATCTTCACCTTCATACACTATTACATGTATCACCCTCGTACACCATTATCATCACCATCATGATCA
>NW_004797422.1:1000903-1003236 GCF_000002075.1 Aplysia californica
ACAGCAGTTTTGTCCCTTAGGCCTCAAGCTTACTTCCCTTGACCCACGCTCCCTGACATCTAACAAATAATTAGCCATTCTCTCCCCTGACACCAGGCACCGCCCCGAGTCCCCAAACTTCTTTTTACAGTGTACCTGTTGAGAAAGGGATCGTCCTTCTTGGTTATTAGTTGTTTTGTTTTTTGTATCGTATATGTTGTTTGTTTGTTGTTGTTGTTGTTGTTGTTGTTGTTGTTGTTGTTGTTGGGGTTTTGGGGGGGAGAGGATGCTACTTTTTTTTTAATTTAAAAGAAAGAACATCAGAGGAAACAGTATGTAAAGTCACGACAATGAAGTCAGGATTGTGAGAATTGTAAGAGAAGAAAAAAAGAAAGAAAGAAAGAAAGAACGAAAGAAGAAAACCCAAAAAGCGCGCCCACTAAATCTAATCATTCATGAGGTCTACCATGCAAAGTGTGTTTTCAGGGCCGGTTCACACACACACACACACACACACACACACACACACACACACACACACACACACACACACACACACGCATACACACACACAGGGTGAGGGACGCACTCTGCACTAGCCAGCAGCAATTACCAGGAGAGATATACGAGACTACAGCAGTCAGTTACTGCTTTGCGTTGTTCTTTTTGGCAGGACAGTGCGATAAGGGTCATGTTTCGCCGCACACAGATGAAGACGACGGTGACTTGGACACAAGAATTTGGGAGACTAAAAAATACCACAAAGTAGCAGAAAAAATACCACAAAGTAGCAGAAAAAATACCACAAAGTAAAAGAAAAATACCATAAAATAGAAAAACAAAATATCACAAAGTAGAAGAAAAAATACCACAAATTAGGAGGAAAAAAACCCCACAAAGAATTGTTAAAATACCACAAAGTAGAAGAAAAAATACCACAAAATAGAAGAAAAAATAATACACATTGGAGAAAAAATACCACAAAATAGTTTTTAAATACCACAACACCAGCTCAGGGTTGCATTCTTGCCGTTTCTCTATTTTTTGTTACATTGAAAATGTGGCTTCTTCTTAAGCTCTCTGGCTTGGTTATGAACTGTTTTTACTGTTTAAAAAAATGGAGATACGACAAGAAAGCACCGAGGTCGCGACAAAGTAGAAGAAATAATACACCTTAGGAGAAAAAAATACCTCAAAGTAGAATAAACAGTGAAGACAAAATATAAAAAAGTAGAAGAAAAAATACCACATAGTATTTTTTAAATATCACAAAGTAGAAAGCAATACCACAAAGTAAAAGAAAAAATAATATACATTAGGAGAAAAAAAAATACCTCAAAGTAAAAGAAACAATACCACAAAGTAGAAGAAAAATACCAAAAAGGAAAAGAAAAAAGGAAAAAAGTTGAAGAAAATAAAATACCACAAAGTAGAAGAAAAAAATACCACAAAGTAGTAGAAAAAAATTCCACACAGTAGAAGAAACAATACCACAAAGAAGAAGAAAAAATACCACAAAGAAGAAGAGCAAATACCACAAAGTAGAAGAAAAAATACCTCAAAGTAGAAGAACAAAATACCACAAAGTAGAAGAAAAGTATAGAAAAAAATACCCATAAAGCAGAAGAACAAAAGACCGCACCAAAGAGCCCGCCAAACATTCGTTTGTAGCGAAACAGCTACAACCGCCATTTTGGATGATATGTTCATCTCATGCTCGGTTTTTTTTGTTTGTTTGTTTTTTTTTTGCTGTTGCTGTTGTTTTCTAATAGGTGACAATAACTGTGGACAACACTTTTTTTTAGATTTGGTAAGTGTTTTACGGCGCTCGCAACTGCATAATAAGGTCGTATGAGCACGCGGGACACATTAAACATTTTCAGTTTGTAGGAAATTTTGAATTTTGACCGGGTGGCGGTCGAAGCCTACTCTTATCGATTTTAGACCATCAAGGGATCTTTAACGTGCACAACTTGCACACGGGACTTCCGAGATTTTTCGCCCTTGTCCGAGGAGGCTAGGTGTAGATCTTTCCTACCAGAAAATCAGGGGTGTGGCTGAAAGACAGCAGTAAGATGGAGCCAAGGAGTAGCAGTAGAAAGGCTGCAGAAAGAGTCAGGAGCCCAGAGGAGGGGGCAAAGGAGGTGAGGGGTGGGGACCTTTGAATGAGAGGTGAACATAGAGAGACAGGGGAGGCAGGAGAAGGGTGAGGGGAGAGGGAGAGAGAGAGAGAGAGAGAGAGAGAGAGAGAGAGAGAGAGAGAGAGAGACAGACAGACAGACAGACAGATAGACAGACAGACAGACAGACAGACAGACAGACAGACCGCGACACAGAGAGAGAGAAAGAGAGAG
>NW_004797422.1:1005628-1006965 GCF_000002075.1 Aplysia californica
GGCTGCCATCTTTGTTTTGAAGCTCTCTTTCATTTCTCCAGAAGAAAAATAGAAATAGCACAGTGTGTTACTATTTGGGTCAGATAGAGGAGTGAACTATCTTGTTATACACGATCTTTGGATGGGTACCGCCTATAAGAGAATACCTTGTCTTGGTGTCATTGATCATGGTATCGATACTCAATGCTTTTGTCGTGTTTTTGCAGCTTTCACTTCAAGTTAATTTGATGAACTTAACCTCTTCTCTGTGTTGACGCATTCTAATCACTTGTGTTAGGTTCGAACTGCGCTGATAACATTTTGAAACTAATTTTCCTTTAAAATTCTTCTTGTGTTCAGAAATCTTATGTTCGCTATTAGCTGGCAAAAAATACTGAAAAAACAACAACTTACCTCATCTTCATTCTTGTGTTTGGACAGAGCTTTAATTAATAGAGAACTACAGACTTCAACAAAATTAAAGGTTCACCTTGACAGACAGCCTTGTTTTTTTTTTAAATAAGAACAAAAGACAGCAAGGAATGTTTCAATTTTTTTTGCTCTGAAAGTATTAATGGGTTACCCATGCGTACTGCAAAGCTTCCTAAAGGGGCAAAACCACCACATGCAGCACAGAAATCCTCTTGGAATTTTAGTCAAATTTGCTGGTTTTTATCGACTTGTGTGCGACACCAAGGACATTCCTCATTAAAAATTGTCGGTGCACTTCATAAACGGACGTACGGTCTCGAACTGTGCTCACTTTGGAGGCAATACTTGTCGCCGTTTGCGCAAAATGCAATATCGCATCAACGTGCCACCAAGACGAAAGCTTAGAGATTTTGATCGTGCCAGAGCTATGGCATGGCTGCAGGGTAGAGTTGGAGCCCGAGAAGTCGCCTGAAGGCTTGCAGTGTCACACTCTGGCATTGTCCCCTTGAGGCAGCGCCATCAAACCACTGGATCAGTGAAAGAACGCCCATGTGCAGGTCGACCCAAGAAGACCACTTGGAGTGTTTGCCAGTGGTCCTTAACTATGTTGATGTCTGTTAGTATCCAAAATCGTGATGGAATCAAAGATAGTAAATAACAAGATGGACCACTCAGCCAAAAAAGTGTCCGCAGGAAGTTCGCTCTTTGCTTCAGATGGCGCTGCAGTCTGTTTTGAAGCTCTCTTTCGTTTTTCCAGAAGAAAAATAGGAATAGCACCTCCTTGTGTGCGCAGATCGACAGCAGTTCGGGTTCGTTCAGTGTGGAGTTTCAGTTTTTTTTTTTTTTTAATGACCTCTCGCCTTTCATTCGAAAGTAAAATTAAGCGAAGAAAACAATCACCCTTTCCTCCGGAAGAAGTTTTTTGT
>NW_004797422.1:1008997-1010030 GCF_000002075.1 Aplysia californica
GGGGGTGGTTCCATCAGAAATATAGATGAGCTATTTCTCTAAGACATGTGCCGAAGCTTTATTCCAGGATTGTGGTTGGTAGGTCAGTCTTGTCAAAATGGGGAAGTAGGATTATGTTTTGAATTCTTCAGAAGTACAGAGCACGTCTGGCGGGGAAAGGGTTAATATCTAGTCATTGGACATGAATCCAGTCTGAAAACACGCAGGTTGAGAAGGACAAGACAGAGTTCGGACAACTCTTAGATTTGAACCCCTGGTGTGGCATCAGTGGTCCAGAGGTTAAGTTACAGGGCTCAGAAATGAAAGGGAGTGGGTTCGAAACTTGTCAAAGGTCCAACGTTGCTCTTTGGTAAAGGCCGAGACGTGCTGATATCAACACGTCCCGGTAAAAGCACTTAACACGAATGTTCCCCATTTCACCCAGGTGGGAATAGATACCGGACTATAGATCTTGTCAGTTTGTTACTGTCTGAACGCTGAATCGGCTTTTTACACTGTATGCTTCGTGGGAAGCCGATAATGTTTTTGAGTATCAGTATTCTAGGGTCTGTTGGGGCAAAAAGATACATTTAAAGGTCATAGAGCTTGCTGTTGAGTGTGGATGTGTGCTGTACAGATATTTTTTGTTCTTTTATATGGTGTGTTGGTCAAGTCTGAGAGACATGAGAACCACAATTGCTGGCAAATAAACAGGGCCACAGTCACTGATAAATAAATGGGGATATCGTTTCTGACAACAAACGGGGTCACAGTTGCTGACAAATAGACAGGGTCATTACTTCTGACAAATAAACGGGGTCATAGCTGCTAACAAATAGTCAGGGGCATTGCTTGTGACAAATAAACGGGGTCAAACTTTCAGGAAAACTGACGAGGTCACACTTGCTATCTGACACTAGTGACACGTTAACTCTGCAGCAAGCTCCAAGATATTGCTCAACCCTCGCAAACATAACAGACAAGTTGTAGAGGACTTCATCATGCCAGCGTCTGTGGGGTAGTGGTTATGTTGTTTTTTTCTGTTGTTCGTAGA
>NW_004797422.1:1010130-1011352 GCF_000002075.1 Aplysia californica
CAGGGCAGTGCTACTAACTAACTGACTGAAGTGTCTTTTGGCAATTCAAAAAGGGGGTATATTAACATGCTCTTATGCACAGTAGAAATGTAACGGGGCTGATTTATCAATGGCATGCCCATACTGTTCAGGAACAACATAAGGGGAACTGCTGTTTTTTCTTTCCTCTTCTTTACTGACTTCATTTTCCTCTATTTCTTTTGTATGTTTGTCACTCACTTGCGAACCGCTATTTCCGGGGTGCCTTGATAGTTGGAGTAGACTTTATGCTGTTGAGGCTAGCGACGTGAGCAGAGTAGGCCCGATTTCCCGTTTGGACTTCTCTGTTAACATCCACCCCTTGGTGTTCATAATAATAATATGACCGTGTGCAGTTGCGAGCGCCGTAAAACCTTACAAAACTTTAAAAACTTTAAAAAGCAAACTCAACAGGCAAGTTGTAGAAGACTTTATAATGCGAGCGTCTGTGGTCTGTTGTACGCAGAAAGCGAGAGTTCGAATCTTCGACACTTATATAACCTAACTGTGTTGCAAGTGCCGATGACTAGAATTAAACACAATGCATGTATGTAGCCTCAAACCGTTGTTGACTTTCATATTATTATAGATTAGTGGTACTGGTTAAGTAAATAAAATAATGTGAACGCATGTTTTCAAAACCATTAGTGCAAAATTTCAAAACCATTAGTGCGAAATTTCAAAACCATTAGTGCAAAATATGTGCTATAAAAATAATAAAATTTCTTGTAACAAGTTTTGCAACAAAAAATTGCCCTGATAAATACTAATAAAAAATCCAAGTGGGCGGTTTCTGCAGATTTTTTAATGTTTACAGCTGTTGCAATATTGCTTTTCAGGTCCGACGTGTTTTTGTAATCGGGACATTATGCATTGTCGAAATTTCTACTGTCTAATTCTCTTGTTTGTTGAATGGCCTGTTGTATGGTAAGGTTGTTGCTTTTATCGAATATTTCTCTGGCACCGGTTGGGGTTACAGGTCACCCTTCTTACAATAAGTCAAACACATATCCTCTTGACTAGATCTAGCTTAACAATGTTAAAAGGGACATTAGACCCACACCACCCCATCATCACCATCGCCACCACCATCACCATCATTACAGCCAACAGCAGCATCATCATCATCATCATCATTGTATAAAGAAGGTATTAAAACAGTTAAGACCTTGTTGTATTTCCCCCAAAAAATATATATTTCATC
>NW_004797422.1:1012028-1014846 GCF_000002075.1 Aplysia californica
AAAAAAAAAAAAAAAAGAAAAAAAGAATTTATAAACCCCCACTTTATTAACGTAGTTTCCTTGTCACACACCTGGTGACATCTGTTCGGCTTTTCCAAATAGGCTGCTACGTCTCTCGGGGTCTATCCTTACCTCGCATGCCTTCAGTTTTTCCAGTGAGATCAAGATGTCCAAAGACTTTACATCAATTCAAGTGTCTTAGAGACTGCATAGTTTGTCGTTTCCATACTGTCCTTATTAGATCTAGTGGGCGACCCACGCAGGCTTCTGTCACTACTTTCTCCCCTACCATCTTACATTTTTACATTCTTGACTTAAGTTCTGCAACAACAACAAAAACATGTCGCATTTCTCCCATTGTTTCCCTTCGAATCTCCGCCAAGAGCTCCTTGCACGAAGTAGACTTTAGTTCGCCTCGACTTCAACCCATAGACTTATACTCCTAAATCAGACACTGTCATAGCCGCTACTCTTTGTTCTCTATAAAATATTCGCTGCGAAGTAAACGCATCTTGGGATGAGCCACCGCGCCAAATGAAAGGCAAACACAAAAATCTTGCTATGGTAGAGTGCGTGTGGCACCTGTCCTACCTTGCCCTCAATCTGGCTTTAAAAAATACATTTTAAAATGTTGCGATCCGAAGTAAACCGGAAATTCGTCACAGTGCACGATCTAGGATATTCTATTCCACGTCTTTGCTTCCTCCTGATTCTCCACTCGCCAAAACTGACAAACGAGGTACGTCAAGACCTAGCTGGTCCTCATAAACCCGCACCTCTAAGCACCATTACTTTCAGTCATTAGTCCGACTTTTTATGGCAAAACTGAGCTGGTATCGCTGTCAAGATGTGAAAAAACGGGCAAAATCGTACATAAGTATAAGAAGATTGTTTACTCGGCCAAAAAAGTGTCCGCGGAAGTCCGCGCATTGCTACAGATGACGCTGCAGTCTTTGTTTTGAAGCTCTCTTTCGTTTCTCCAGAAGAAAAATGGGAATAGCGCAGTTTTTTAGTTTCACTTTTATTGCTTTTCACACAAGTAAGGTAACTCTGTTCGCAAAGTCCGCGGTTTTTTAAAGGGTTTTTTTCGAAGAGGGCGCCACCAAATTTTGAGGACGCTTTTTTAATTGACTCAATGATAGGAGTGAACTATTTGTGAGGCAGCGTGGTGGAATCAGGCTCACGTCAGTTTTCGGGCATATTGAGTCATTGGTATTATCTTAAAGCTTGTTCATTTGACTTGTTTTCAATTAAAAAATCACCCATCCATCTTCAATAGAAGTGGAGATATTTTGGATTGAAGGAGGTGGGGTCACCTGATTTAAGAGGTAAAATTAACGAGAAATGGACGACAAAGCTTGATAAATTCCAAAGCTGGAGAATCCGTGGAAACTGTAAATTTCTATTTTTGTGCCTTTAATCAACGTTTTCGGTGAAATCCTCAAAGGAATGTGTTTGTAAATGGACGCAAAAAGTGTTGAGCCAAAAAACAAAAATTTGATAAAAATTGCTAAGCAGGGCGAAAAATGCTGTTTTCTACGATTTCATTATTTTGACAAGAGCCTGATTCCACCACGCTGCCTCACATTTTGTTATACACGATCCTTGAAACGAGTTCTCACATTGTCATGTACTCGTGTCTGTCCGTCTTGTGACATCCAGGAACGTGAGAGTGTTGTTTTTGTTTTAGTAATAAGAGTTTTACGGCACTTGCAACACAATAAGGTCATATGAGCGCCAGAAGATTAAAGGTGTTACAAGAGATTAACAAACACAAAAAAGAAGGAGGAGAGATAAGTACGATAGATATTTGATCGGAAAGAAGGAACGGACCACACCACAGCACCCGCCAACCACCCACTGAGAGTGTTGTCAGTCACGTCAGGTTTGTGCCGGCACAGAGAGGCTGATGGACGACGTCAGGTTTGTGCCGGCCGGCACAGAGAGGCTGATGGACGACGTCAGGTTTGTGCCGGCACAGACAGGCTGATGGACGACGTCAGGTTTGTGCCGGCACAGAGAGGCTGATGGACGGCGTCAGGTTTGTGCCGGCCGGCACAGAGAGGCTGATGGACGACGTCAGGTTTGTGCCGGCACAGACAGGCTGACGGACGACGTCAGTCTTACTTTACTATCGTTTCCAACGCCCGCTTTTTAAACGTTTTACTCACGTCTGCTATTGTTTTGAACTTTTCGTGTAAAATCCTTCGTAAAATATGTCGTATAAGCTTATGCGGGAGCGGAAGTTAGAAACAAAACAAAACAAACAAACAAACAAACAACGAACAACAACCAACCAACAAAATAACAAACAAACAAAAAATCACGAACAAATAAAACCACAAAACAGGGTGTGCGGAATAAAAGGCCAAATAATATAAATTATATAATTATATAAAGCAATAGCCAACTGAAAGAGATAACACAGTAGGATTATATTTAGTAGTTTTGCTTTCACAAACTTGCTATACGTTAATCAATTTTCATTTATTATTATTTAAACTTCTCGTTACATCGGTATCTTAAAGAGTTTGGTTCATAGAGGTTGGGAAAAAATAATTTAAAAAATTAAGAATACAAGCAAACAAAAGTATAAAAAAGAAACCATTCACGCACACACACACACACACACACACACACACACACACACCCACACCCAGACACCCTCCCACCCCCACTCCCCACACACACACAATCACATACCCAACCCCCACACACACACAATCACATACCCACCCCCCACACACACACAATCACATACCCACCCCCCACACACACACAATCACACACACACACACACACACACCCACATACCGAC
>NW_004797422.1:1015982-1019600 GCF_000002075.1 Aplysia californica
CTGCTGCTGCTCCACCTTCGCGGTATCCTGCGACTGCCGATCCATCGGTGAAAATTGTCACATCCGCACCAACCTCTTTGATCACATCCTCAGCTGCTTCACGTGCCTTTACAGGACCATCATGTTTTCCTTTTACCACCCTTCTCGTTGGTATCTTCTTGAATGCTTTGCAAAGCCTCTATTAGTTGAGGGTAGCTATCCTTTACTGCAGAAGTAGCTTTTGCATGAGCCTCCCACCTTGCATCAGATAAACGTTCGATGACTCTTGACTCTGGTGATAAGAAGCGTTTCAGAGTGGTCCACCGTTTTATTGAAGCAAAGACAATATAATTTGTTTACGATCCCAAAGAAATTAAATACCTCCAAGCAAGAATTAACAGCGACACGCCCTATAAGGTTAAAAGAATGGCTGGCGCATGGAATGAATTTTGCGAATTTGATTTTCTCCAAAATTCTTTGCTGGACTCCATTAGATCTATACTTGCCAGACATGTTGGCTGCGTTGCCGTATGACTGGCCTTTATATTTACTGAAATCGACCCCAATTTCATCAAAGTACTTTAGAATCAGCTTTGCCATGCCATTTTCCGTGTGGTCTTGACGCTTTGTCATCTTTTCGTTGTGCAAGAGCGATTAAATTTTTGAAAAAAAACCCCCATAGATCTACCCCGAATTTATGTTCTAGATCTAGCTTTCAGTCAAATGTTGATGTCAAATGGATCATAAACAAGAAAGTTAGTTATTACCATTTCTTTGAACAAACTTTTTTTCTGGTCAGCTGGTACATGTAGGACCAATCTGTAGCGTCACTCACGGTGAAAGAGCAACATAAGATTTTAGTTTTTAGTTTTAACTGTTTAAAGTCATTTGAGTGCCAAGGGGTGGAAGTCACAGATAAGTCCACACGGGGAATCAGGCTTACTCTGCTCACCTCTCTAGCTTCAACAGCACAAAGTCTGCTTCGACTATCAAGGCACCCTGGAAATAGCGGGTCATAAGAGTGTGATAAACATACAAAAGAAGTAGAGGAAAATGATAGTAAGGGTTATGAAAGAAAAAGCAGCAGTTCTCTGTTGAAGTCCAGGCACAGTTATGATCGAGTATGATGTTGGATCAGCCCATTTACAATTCTACTGTACATTAGAACGAGAAATGTCCCCCTTTGGAAATGGCCTAAATTTCAGTCAGTGGCACCGCCCTGGGGGGGTAAACTTGGGTCTTCTGCGTGCGACAGCAAAGTGCCTGACCACTACACTAGAGACACCAGTGAGACTTCTGTCTAAACATGAAAACACAAACACACGCACACACAACACACATACTCACACATACAACACACATACAAACACACTCACACACAAAACACACATACACGCACGCACGCACACACACACACTTACACATACATGAAAACACACACACGCACACACTCACACATACTACACACATACACACACACAAACACATACACAAACACACTAACACACACACACACACAGACACACACTTACAAAGCACACACACACACACACACACACCACAAAACACAGGGAGCAAAAAGAGCTTACTGTAAAAGCCTATAGTTTATTGCTGAATAAATGAGTGTATTTATTACAACTGTACAGCAACAGAATCACAAAAGTAGAGAAGTAGAAGGGAACAAATCTAACCCATCACTGAATGAATGGATGAATGAATGGATGAATGAATGAAAGAATGAACGAATGACTGAATGAATGAAACAATCCGATCAATATTCGTCTAACAGTCGTGTGCAAGAGCGGGCATTCATATCAGCAGCGCTTTGCTGCATGAATCCAATGATAAGAGGGGAACAAAAAGACAAAAGTTAAAAAAAAAAGATGAGGATATAAAGGGTTAAAGAAAACCCCAAAACAACAATAAAAAAAACAAAACAAAAAAAACACAAAAAAACCCAACAGAAAACAAACCAAAAAAAGATGGAACAATGAAGACGACACTAAAAAAATACACATACATGATGATGGACAAGGGGAAAAGCTTCCATGTGGCTATACAAACAGGTCACAGAGTCACACTTGTCACAGTACAGTCATTGTTGTTTGTTGAGAGCATTTTTGGGCAAAACAACGAATATGATATTAATTGGTCGCTTTTAAGGACAAGCGGGCTGACCCTAATTTCGGGGGTTTCCAGAAATCTTGACCAACACCAAAAGTGGGCATTGCCCTATCTATTATAGGAGAAGTTTGGTTTCATTGGTGTATATATATTTGTTTGGTTATAGAGAAAACTCTCCTTGTCTTTTAAAGAAACTGAACAAGGGGCAAAAACTTTACCTTCGATTTTTTCAAAACAGTATTTTTCAGGATAGCCCCCTTGTGCTTAAAAGCGATCATTTATGAATGATGACAGAGAAACAGCAAAAAGGGCCTGATAATGAAAACAACGACCACCACGATGATGGTGATGAGGATCCAAAGACAAACATGTCAATTGATAATGACGACCATAATCACAATAATGATGATGATGACGATTATGATGATGATGATGATTGGGCAATCCTGGATGATAACATTTATAATAATAATGATGATAATGATGGTGATGGTAACGACGACCATGATACGATAATAATAATGATGATACCCACGCTGATGCAGACAATAATAATGCTTACAAACAAACAAAAAAACACACAAAAAAAACTTCCGTTGACTCAACAATATTAGATCAAATACGTCATGTTTGTGTGCGAGTTCCTTTCGTCACAGACATTTTCACTCGGACAGTCTTACACTTCTTCCCCACCCCAATCCCCCTTCCTCCCACAGCTATTTCTTTCTCTCTCTCTCTCTCAGTCTCTCGCTTTCAGTCTCTCTCTCTCAGTCTCTAGCTTTCAGATCACATTTATTCCAACCCGCTACTTATCATTGTTTTTCTAGCACTAGAACACCTGTCAACATTAACCCTTCAACGCCCTGTACTGTCCCAAACTGCTCCGAAATGGTATACGTTTTTAATGCCCCATTCCATACTGTAAACTTATCTAGCAGGCGCGACTTCCAAACTTTACATCCATCTCTGACAGGACAAAGCCGAATGGGTGGTGGGTTTGAGTTTGCTGAGAAAAGAGAGGCTACATCGAAGAGCCTTAAAAACTCCCCAAAACAACCAACTTTCAGAATGCAAGCCCTGTTAGGGATTTGAACAAGGGCCATCCGCTCTGTAGTCTTGTATGATAACAACTGAGCTAAAGGCGAGCCCCCAAAACTGCTCCAAACAGTAACATAGCACTTTAAAGTAATACCGGAGTATACTATAACATTGAGAAAGTTAAGAATGACTGGACAAACAAAAACTTGGGGGTTTGAGAAATTACACTGAAATATTTTCCAACTGAGCAACTGCAGACTGACGACACCCAAGACTGGAAACTCATTTTAAGCTGTTGTAAATTGTAAATGTTTTACGCCTCCATCGACACAATTTAGAGCATATAGGGGGCGGGCTGCTTCCCCCCTGCCTCAGAATGTGGTGACGTCATCACAAGGAAGCAACACTTCTTCTGGACACGAAAAGGTAAATCTCTTATGGTCTGAAAGTCACAGGCTAGACCCAGAACAGTTGGTT